>NW_021143970.1:0-27487 GCF_004193775.1 Glycine soja
CGATTACCAGAGAGTAAAACCTTTGAGAAACACTTTTTAATTTAAATCACTTGGCCAAACCTTTGCTAATTCAATTAGGAATTCCCTTCCTAATATTCTAGTGATCATCTTGATGTTGTGACTTGTAATCTTGAAGTATTGTCTTGAATTTTAATCTTGAAAAGCCCATTTGCATCAATTGCAACACATCATCATGATCATCATCAAAACATCAAAGCCAATCTACAATCTCCCCCTTTTTGATGATGACAATACAATACCTGAAATCAAGATTCAAGCAAGCAACAAACAATTGTATATAGATATAAATATCAGAGTATTAAACACAATAAGCCAAACTCACAAACAAGAAATAATCAAACCAGAATTCAAATAACATAAAATGTCAACAACCACAAAATATCCAAGACTGAAATTTAAAACCAAAAGATAAATAAGCAAAGTACTTAGCATAATAATGTAAATTCTAAGAAACTAAAAGCCAAAATACACGGCTTATAAAAAGACATATAGTCAGAAACTAAAATCTAAGAAGATGGAGGTGGTGGAGGAAGATCAAAACTCTGACGAATGTATCGACATCCTCTTCAAGCTGTGTAAGGCGAATGTCCATACCGGCAAAGCGTGAATCTAACGAGTCGAAGCGGTCACCAACATAAGAACGAAGACCCCGTAATTCGGAGAGGACTTCATTCATGAGTGCGGAATCTTCACGTTGAGGGGGAGGTGAAGGAGTACGTTCATCTTGAGGAGGGAGTGCATCCTTCTTCAGCCATTGTCCATTCCGATCTTTACGATACCCAATGGAGGTCACTGCACCAGCACCAATGGCAAAGGAACGCTTGACTTGAACAAAGGGTTCATCATCAGCGGAATTTGAAAATGACGCAAAAACAGAGTAATTAAATGTGGATAAGGAAGAGGTGCATTGGCCCGTAATGCCTTATGCATTCGGTACCGAACAAATGGGCCCAGTCGATCTGACGACCGGTAAGAAAAGCCCACATAAGAATCAAATCCTCCTCAGAGGCTTGTGCTAAATTTGAAGACCGAGGAAGCAAAATTCTAACAATGATATAATGCATGATGCGATTATCAAAAGTTAATGACCCGGCCAGCAATCTACCGGTCATTTCAGCTTGATCATTGCAGACCATGCGACGAGCATCATGACTTGAATAATCGAATTTCCAGTCATCAACAATGGTACCCTCAAAAGGTGCACCTTGACTGGGTAAATGAGTCAAAGAAAAGAAAAGTGACTGATCAATGACCATAGAAGTACCATGCACCTCAGACATAATAATACCATCCTGAATTTTTAAATTGCAGTAGAAGAACTTAACAAGTTCAGGATAATATGGCAATTTTAATGACATGAAATCAACAAGACCAGAATTTTGAAACACTTGATAGCAATCAAACGTTTCATCATTAAAGAACTCTACGTCTAGGTACTTAGGATCTAAGATTATTCTAGAAGAAAACTGAGAAAGGTACCGTAGACGTTGATCATCGGATGAAAACAGTGTTGATGATCTTGGAGATGACAAAGAAGGAGGAATAGGTGCTGTGGGTGCTCCGGATGGGCCGTGACGGCGATGGGCAGCAGCGGTAGCGGTGGAGGATGATCCCTTTCTCTTCTTTGATGGCTCTGCCATTTGATGAAGTTTTTCTGGATTTTGATCGGTGGAAGTGAAAGAGGAGTGAAAAAGAGGAAGATTGGGCTTTACGGGACATGATTTGGTGAAGAATTGAGTGAGAATCGAAGGTTTGAATTTCTAGGTATGGAGGAAAACGTGGAGGATGCTTTGGCTGCGCAGCAGCTCTGATTTCGTGAGTATTTATAGAAGATGACGCATTGTAATCGATTACAAGTATTGGTAATCGATTACAGGCCCAATAAGCCTTCTGGTAATCGATTACAGGATGTTGTAATCGATTACAGGCTGCCTATTCATGTGTAATCGATTACACTGGATGGTAATCGATTACCAGAGCCTATCCTAGGCTAGTTTCTTAAGAGAATATCTATGTTTATGCTAAAATACATCCTATATGATTAACTTTCACTACTAAGACACTAAATTCAATCATTCAATTATTATATACACAAGAAATCATAAATTCTATCATAAAAACAAGAATTTAAACAAGATCAAACAAAACCATCTATAATCAAAAGGTAAGAGTAAATCAACCAATCAATCAACCATTCAATCAACCAATCAATCCCTATTCTTCTAAATCTCTTACATCTAAGAGACCTAATTCTCTTCTAATAGAGAAGAACACTTCCTTGGGGAGAGGTTTAGTGAAAATATCAGCAAGTTGATTCTTAGTATCAACAAATTCTAATACACAATCTCCCTTTAGGACATGATCTCTAAGAAAGTGGTGTCTAATCTCTATATGTTTAGTTCTTGAGTGTTGAACTGGGTTTTTGGATAGATTTATGGCACTAGTAATATCACACTTAATAGGTATGCGATCAAGAATGATGCCATAGTCAGATAATTGTTGCTTCATCCATAAAATCTGTGCACAACAACTACCGGCAGAGATATACTCCGCTTCAGCAGTAGATAAAGCAACACTGTTTTGTTTCTTACAATGCCATGAGACAAGAGCCGATCCAATAAATTGACAAGTTCCACTTGTACTTTTTCTATCAGTTTTAGATCCGGCAAAATCAGAATCAGAATATCCTAGAGTGAATAGGCAATTTAGTCCCTGAGATTGTAACCAGTTTGCATATTAGTCCTTAACTTAAATTTTAATTCAAAATAGTCCCTATCTTTACATCCGTTATGCAAATAAGTCCTTGCTGTTAAAATCTAATTTATTCCGTTAGTCAAATGTCTATTTGGCACACCTCAGTCCACGTAAGCAACCCAATGTGGCAAGTTTGAGTCCAATGTGGCAAGGACTAAATTGAAAAATCTAAAGAAACACAAATTGCTGCAGAATCATTACCCCACTCTTTCAAACACGGTATAAATAGGGTAAGCTTCCTTCATGGCATCAAAATCGGCATCCAAAATATATTATTTGAAGCAATTCATGGAGAAATAGAATTCAAAATATTAAGAACAACAATTACATACGGGTCAGGCGAAAAAGAGGAATTTGCAAGCTGTTCATCAGGAGGGCTTCCATCAAATGAGACAGCATGTGCAGCCCCGACTGAGTAGCAAGCAGAAGAAGAGGCTGAGAAATTCTTGAGCCATGATCCATGCAGCAAACTCGAATCCCGGATCCTCCTATTAGCATCAAAAGTAGAACACCCAAAACTCAAAGGACCATACAATGGTTGTAGTCTCCTTAGATTCACACTACCCCTCAAGCAACCTACAGCAGGCTTTGTGAAGTCTCGCACACTACCACGACCTGAGATTAAGCCATAAGCATAAACATCTCCCAGCATAGCATTGGAATGTGAGGCAGTAATCATTGATTTTGTGTGAAGTGTGTGACTTGAAGTGAGCGAACAAAGAGGCAAAGCTGAACTTCTGTACAAGGATGTCGGCACTCCTTGTTGCCTTGTTATTGCTTCCCGAATGCGACAGTAAATGGTTGCATTCAGCCTTGAGAGAATGCCAGGCATGATCTTATTCCCCTATGCAAAAATACCCTTAATTCAGTTTCCCGATTAAGAATAATGTGAAACCACGGGTGTGATTTGAATTAACAAAACTCATTCCTTTTTTACCCCCACCAAACCTTGCTTCAAGAGTAATGAACCGCACTCATAATCTGAAATGTTGAAATTTGAACAAATATTATTCGAAGTTTCTAACTTCATGAAAACAAACACCCCACCAGATGCAAAGAGCAAGTACTAAATAATTGATATTATCATTTGTGAGAGAAACCCCCAAAATGTTTTGACTTGGGAAATATCTTTTTATTGAGAAGCAAATGTACTGGGACTGTATCAATTTTGCATCAGTCAATAATGGATTTCATCAACCTGTTCAATACTACTTAGGCACTATCTTATATTTAAAAAAAAATTGAATATGTCAAAGCCAATTAAAAAAAAATGAAGCGGTTTAAAGTTAAACAGGGCACTCAGAAAAAAGTTTAGGCATGAATTCCAATGTGGTCCCACCGTAAATTAATACCAGCAAGAAAAAGAAGATGGATTCTAATGTTCTATGGCGTACCTGTTGAAGGAGGAGTTTCCTGTTGAAAGAGCAACAACAAGAACAAAATGCGGCGGTGAATGAAACACAGGAGGCTTGTAACGTCAATGAAATTTTTTACTCAGGAGGCTTGTAATCTAGAGATGCTCAAACAAGACGATGGTCAATTAAGAAATCTGAAAGTGGTTACAACAGGATGGAACAATTTCTTGCTTCAAGATTGAGGGAAATTATGAAGGCAAACTCCTGCGACTTTTTTATGCCCAAGGTACACCAATAGGTTCTGCAAAAGGGTTTGGGTTGGGGTTTTGGTTTGCAATTCCACTGGAGGAGGGCAGAGGGGGGTTTGGGTTTTTTGGGGGTTAGGGTTTTGGAGGGGAAGAGGGGAGAATGGGGGTGGAGGAGGAATGCGGAGTTGAGGGTGGTGGTGGCACCGGGAAGAAGATGAAGAGATGACATTAGGAAGGGGAGAGAGGGAGAGGGAGAGGGAGAAGAAGAAGATGAAGGATGACGAAGAAGAAGCACAGTGGTTGAGTGAAGGATGACGAAGAAGAAGCACAGTGAAGAAGAAGGACTATTTTGCAATACTACCAATAATAGTGCCACGTTAGTTAGCCTACGTGGCACTATAATTGCCAACAATACATCTCATTAACGACGTTAACTTCGAATGTAACGGTAAGGACTTATTTGCATAACGAATGTAAAGATAGGGACTATTTTGAATTAAAATTTAAGTTAAGGACTAATATGCAAACTGGTTACAATCTCAGGGACTAAATTGCCTATTCACTCAATATCCTATTAAGTTACATGTTGAATTCTTAGGATACCATAATCCTAAATTGATTGTTCCTAATAGATATCTCATGATTCTCTTTACTGCACTTAAATGTGATTGTTTGGGGTTGGATTGAAACCTAGCACACATGCATACACTAAACATAATATCAGGTCTACTAGCAGATAAATAAAGAAGAGATCCGATCATACCTCGATATTGTTTTATGTCTATAGACTGACCAGATTCATCTTTATCTAAGTAACAATTAGTGCTCATCGGTGTAGACATGTGTTTTGCACTATCCATCCCAAATCTTTTGATCAATTCCTTGCAGTATTTGGATTGATTGATGAATATACCTTCTTGAGTTTGCTTGATTTGTAATCCCAGAAAGTACTTTAGTTCTCCCATCATTGACATTTCAAATTCACTTTGCATATCAAGGGAAAAATCCTTGCACAATGAATCATTAGTGGATCCAAAAATTATATCATCAACATATATTTGAACCAACAAAATATCATTATGCTTTCTCTTTATGAACAATGTGGTATCCACTTTACCTCTGGAGAAATCTTTTTCTAGAAGAAAATTGCTTAATCGTTCATACCATGCCCTAGGGGCTTGTTTCAAACCATAAAGATCCTTTTGTAATTTATAAACATGGTTTGGTTTATCAGGAATTTCAAAACCAGGGGGTTGTTCAACATATACCTCTTCTTGAATTAAGCCATTTAGAAAGGCACTCTTAACATCCATTTGATAAAGTTTAAAATTCATTATGGATGCATATGCCAATAGCATTCTAATGGCTTCTAATCTTGCAACAGGAGCATATGTTTCTTCATAGTCTATTCCTTCTTCTTGATTATACCCTTTTGCTACTAACTTGGCTTTATTTCTAATAATTATACCATGTTCATCTAATTTATTTCTAAAAACCCATTTTGTTCCTATGATAGGATAATTTTCAGGTTTTTCTACTAATTTCCACACATTATTTCTTTCAAATTGGTTTAATTCTTCTTGCATGGCAATGATCCAATTATCATCTATTATGGCTTCTTTTATATTTTTAGGTTCAATCATGGATACAAAAGCCATATTATTGCATAAATCTTTAAGAGAGTGTCTAGTTGTTACCCCTTTTGAGATATCACCAATAATGTTGTCGAGGGGATGATCTCTTGAAGTTTTCCATTCTCTTGGGAGTGCATCATTGGATTTGACTTCTTCTGGAGGATCTTCATTGTTTCCTTTGTCATTTCCTTTGGAATCTTGTTCATGAATGTTCATATGTTCTAAAGAATCTGCAATGTCATCTAGCATATTCTTTCTTGACAATATAGCATTAGATTCATCAAAGGTAACATGAATGGATTCCTCTATATTCATAGTTCTCTTATTATATATTCTATATGCTTTGCTTTGTAATGAATATCCAAGAAAAATGCCTTCATCAGATTTTGCATCGAATTTTCCTAGATTATCTTTACCATTATTAAGTACAAAGCACTTGCAACCAAAAACATGTAGATGAGAAATATTAGGTTTTCTACCATTAAATAACTCATATGGGGTTTTCTTTAAAATAGGTCTTATCAAGGCCCTATTCATGATGTAACATGCAGTATTGACAGCTTCAGCCCAAAAATACTTTGGAAGAGAAGTATCATTTAATAAAGTTCTTGCAATTTCTTCCAATGACCTATTTTTCCTCTCAACAACTCCATTTTGTTGAGGGGTTCTTGGTGCAGAAAAATTATGTTCAATACCATGTTCATCACAAAATAATTCAAAATCTTTATTTTCAAATTCACCCCCATGATCACTTCTAATGGATGCAATCTTGAGATTTTTCTTGTTTTGTATGACTTTAGCAAGTTTCCTAAATGCTTGGAATGAATCACTTTTATGTGTAATAAATAGTGTCCAAGTATATCTAGAGAAATCATCAACTATAACTAGAGCATAGTAATTTCCTCCAAAACTCATGGTTCTAGATGGACCAAATAGATCCATATGCAATAACTGTAATGGTCGAGTGGTTGAAACAACATTTTTAGGTTTGAATGAGACTCTAGTTTGTTTGCCCTTTTGACATGCATCACATAGTTTATCTTTTTCAAATTTCAATTTAGGCAAACCAACTACTAAATCTTTTGAAATTAATTTATTTAAGTGATCCATGTTTATGTGAGCAATTCTTTTATGCCATAACCATGGATCATCATCTTTACTAAGAAAGCAATGATTGTTTTCTTGTTTTATGCTTAAGTCTATCATGTAAACATTATTGACTCTATGTCCTACATGCTTTATATTAATGTCATGCTTATGTTCTATAAGACATTTCTGAGAATCAAATGATACTAGATAGCCTTTGTCGCATAATTGACTAACACTAAGCAGGCTGTGCTTAAGGCCTTCAACAAGTAGAACATTTTCAATGGAGTTTGAAGAATTTGTACCTATTTTACCCACTCCAAGAATTCTACCTTTGTTGTTGTCACCATATGTTACATGCCCGCTTTTCTTTGGAGATATATGTGTAAAATTTGATGCATCTCCAGTCATATGTTTTGAGCATCCGCTATCTATGTACCACTTCTTTCTCAAAGAAACCTGCATAATCAAGTTTTTGACTTAGGTACCCAAATTTTATTGGGTCCTTGCATGTTAGTATAAACTGAGGATCCTTTTGGGACCCATATCATTTTAATGTTACTGTAATTTTTCTTGAAGTAGCAAGTTGATATGCCATGTCCTCTTCTTCCACAGTAAAAACAAGTGATAGAATTAGAATTACATTTTTGTGTGGAAGTGGAAAAGTTTTTATGAACCTTTTGTTGTTTTTCAGATTTATACCCTAGTCCATTTTTATTAGACACATATCTTTGTTTACTTAATATAACATCTAAATTATTTCTACTATATGAAAATTTTGCAAGTGAATTTTTCAACTCTTTAATTTCTTTTACATATTTATCACAACAACTACAAGAATCTGTTATTTTCTTGTCATTAATAGTGGAGATATTAACTTTTTCATTTGTTTTAGAGATTGAGACTTCATTTCTAAGAAGATCTAATACTTTGTTTAATTTCGAAATTTCATTTTCTAAATTTGAAATTGTTTTCTTTGATGATGAAACTAATTTTGCAAGTTTAATTGATTCTTTACACGACTCAATCGGACATCCGAGAAAAAAGTTATCGTCGCTAGAATTTGCTCAGAGCTTACGTTTTCAAATACGAGCATCTCGATACGTTACGGCATTCATTCGGAGATCCGAGTAAAAAGTTATTGTCGTTGGATTTTGCTCAGAGCCTCTGTTCTCAATTAGGAGCGTCTCGGTATATTACGGGACTCAATCGGACATCCGAGTAAAAAGTTATTGTCGTTTGAATTTGCTTAGAGCTTCTGTTTTCAATTTCGAGAGTCTCGATATTCTACAGGACACAATCGGACATCCGAGTAAAAAGTTATTGTCGTTTGAATTTATTCAGAGCTTTTGTTTTCGATTTCGAGCGTCACGATATATTACGAGACTTAATTGGACATCCGAGTAAAAAGTTATTGTCGTTAGAATTTGCTCAGAGCTTCCGTTTTCAATAACGAGCGTCTTGATATATTACGGGATTCATTCGGACATCCAAGTCAAAATTTATTGTCATTCGATTTTGCTCAGAGCTTCTGTTCTAAATTTCGAGCTTCTCGACATACTACGGGACACAATCGGACATCCAAGTAAAAAGTTATTGTCGTTTGAATTTGCTCATAGCTTCTATTATCAATTTCGAGCTTCTCGACATACTACGGGACACAATCGGATATCCTAGTAAAAAGTTATTGTCATTTTGAATTTGCTGTTAGCTTCCGTTTTCAATTACGAGCGTCACGATATATTACGAGACTCATTCGGACATCCGAGTAAAAAGTTATTGTCGTTAGAATTTGCTCAGAGCTTCTGTTCTGAATTTCGAGCGTCTAGACATACTACGGGGCCCAATCGGACATCCGGGTAAAAGGTTATTATCATTTGAATTTGCTACAAGCATCCGTTTTCAATTACGAGCATCTCGATATATTACACGACACAATCGGACATCCGAGAAAAAAGTTATTGTCGCTAGAATTTGCTCAGAGCTTCCGTTTTCATATAGGAGCATCTCGATACATTACGGGATTCACTCGGACATCCGAGTAAAAAGTTATTGTCGTTGGATTTTCCTCAGAGCTTCTGTTCTCAATTTGGAGTGTGTCGGTATATTACGCGACTCAATCGGACATCCGAGTAAAAAGTTATTTTCGTTTGAATTTGGTCAGAGCTTCTATTTTCAATTTCGTGTGTCTCGATATATTACGGGACTCAATCAGACATCCAAGTTAAAAGTTATTATCTTTTGAATTTGCTACGAGCTTCCATTTTCAATTTTGAGTGTCTCGATATATTACGGGACTCAATCGAACATCCGATAACATGTTATTGTCGTCAGAATTTGCTAAGAGCTTCCGTTTTCAATTACGAGCGTCTCGAAATATTACGGGATTCATTCAGACATCCGAGTACAAAGTTATTGTCGTTTGAATTAGTTCAGAGCTTTTGTTTTCGATTTCGACTGTCTCGATGTATTACGAGACTCAATCGGGCATCCGAGTAAACAGTTATTGTCGTTAGAATTTGCTGCGAGCATCCGTTATCAATTACGAGCAACTCGTTATATTACACGACCCAATCGGACATCCGAGAAAAAAGTTATCGTCGCTAGAATTTGCTCAGAGCTTACGTTTTCAAATACGAGCATCTCGATACGTTACGGGATTCATTCGGACATCCGAGTAAAAAGTTATTGTCGTTGGATTTTGCTCAGAGCCTCTGTTCTCAATTTGGAGCGTCTCGGTATATTACGGGACTCAATCGGACATCCGAGTAAAAAGTTATTGTCGTTTGAATTAGTTCAGAGCTTTTGTTTTCGATTTCGAGTGTCTCGATATATTACGAGACTCAATCGTACATCCGAGTAAAAAGTTATTGTCGATAGAATTTGCTACGAGCATCCGTTTTCAATTACGAGCATCTCGTTATATTACACGACTCAATCGGACATCCAAGTTATCGTCGCTAGAATTTGCTCAGAGCTTACGTTTTCAAATACGAGCATCTCGATACGTTACGACATTCATTCGGAGATCCGAGTAAAAATTTATTGTAGTTGGATTTTGCTCAGAGCCTCTGTTCTCAATTAGGAGCGCCTCGGTATATTACGGGACTCAATCGGACATCCGAGTAAAAAGTTATTGTCGTTTGAATTTGCTTAGAGCTTCTGTTTTCAATTTCGAGAGTCTCAATATTCTACAGGACACAATCGGACATCCGAGTAAAAAGTTATTGTCGTTTGAATTTGTTCAGAGCTTTTGTTTTCGATTTCGAGCGTCACGATATATTACGAGACTTAATTGGACATCCGAGTAAAAAGTTATTGTCGTGAGAATTTGCTCAGAGCTTCCGTTTTCAATTACGAGCGTCTTGATATATTACGGGATTCATTCGGACATCCGAGTCAAAATTTATTGTCATTCGATTTTTCTCAGAGCTTCTGTTCTCAATTTCGAGCATCTCGACATACTACGGGACACAATCAGACATCCAAGTAAAAAGTTATTGTCGTTTGAATTTGCTTAGAGCTTCTGTTATCAATTTCGAGCTTCTCGACATACTACGGGACACAATCAAACATCCCAGTAAAAAGTTATTGTCATTTTGAATTTGCTGTTAGCTTCCGTTTTCAATTATGAGCGTCACGATATATTACAGGACTCATTCGGACATACCAGTAAAAAGTTATTGTCGTTAGAATTTGCTCAGAGCTTGTGTTCTGAATTTCGAGCGTCTAGACATACTACGGGGCCCAATCGGACATCCGGTAAAAGGTTATTATCATTTGAATTTGCTACGAGCATCCGTTTTCAATTATGAGCATCTCGATATATTACACGACACAATCGGACATCCGAGAAAAAAGTTAGTGTCGCTAGAATTTGCTCAGAGCTTCTGTTTTCATATACGAGCATCTCGATACATTACGGGATTCACTCGGACATCCGAGTAAAAAGTTATTGTCGTTGGATTTTCCTCAGAGCTTCTGTTCTCAATTTGGAGTGTGTCGGTATATTGCGCGACTCAATCGGACTTCCGAGTAAAAATTTATTTTCGTTTGAATTTGCTTAGAGCTTCTATTTTCAATTTCGAGTGTCTCGATATACTACGGGACTCAATCGGATATCCAAGTTAAAAGTTATTATCTTTTGAATTTGCTACGAGCTTCCGTTTTCAATTTTGAGTGTCTCGATATATTACGGGACTCAATCGGACATCCGAGAACAAGTTATTGTCATTTTGAATTTGCTGTTAGCTTCCGTTTTCAATTACGAGCGTCACGATATATTACGGGACTCATTCGGACATCCGAGTAAAAAGTTATTGTCGTTTGAATTAGTTCAGAGCTTTTGTTTTCGATTTCGAGTGTCTCGATATATTACGAGACTCAATCGGACATCTGAGTAAAAAGTTATTATCGTTAGAATTTGCTCAGAGCTTCTGTTCAGAATTTCGAGCGTGTAGACATACTACGGGGCCTAATCGGACATCCGGGTAAAAGGTTATTATCATTTGAATTTGTTACGAGCATCCGTTTTTGTTAGTGCTTAGCTCTACTGAGTTTTAAAAGATTGGCTAAGATTTTGTTAAAACATAAGCACTTAGACAATGAAGGAAAGCTGGAGTTGCTGCACATGATGTCCAACGTTATGTCAACGATAAGATTGGGCTGCACAATGCACAAGGCAAGATGAAATGTCAAATGAAGAATTGAAGCTGCAGGATTCACGATGTCGGATACAATGTCCAGGACATCCTGCTCGAAAATACTGGAATTGCTAAAAGCATTGAAGCTGCAGGATCCACGATGTCGGATACAATGTCCAGGACATCCTGCCCGAAAATACTGGAAGGCAAGATAAAAGTCAAATGAAGAATGGAAGCTGCAGGATCCACAATGTCGGATACGATGTCCAGGACATCTGACCCGAAAATACTGGACATATAAATCTGTTATATCTTTAACAGATTATTGTGCAGTTAGCAAGAGATTAGACGATCTATCTTTAGGAACGAATTAAAAGATAATTAAAGTTTGAATTACAAACTAGAAGAGTTCGTTCAGGGATTAAAGATTAAAGATAAAAACTAAAAGATCAAACTGTATCTTTTAGATCTTTAAGTGCAGATTTTCAGGAAGAATGATAGATCTCATCCAGCACAAGAAGTTGCAGCCCAGAATCACACACTGCTATAAAAACATGGAGGCTGCACGAGTTCTGTACCAAGTCCGGGATTGAAGGGTTATTTTGTGAGTTTTGGGACTTGAGTGTTTTGTGAGCCACCTTGATGTTACTCTAACATCAAGAGTTGGACCTGAGTGTGTAGAGTTGATCTCTAGTGTGTAGGGTTGATCCCTTTTGTTCAGAGAGCAATCTCTGGTGTGTATTTGATTTAATTGTAAACACGGGAGAGTGTTTGAGAGGGAGTGAGAGGGGTTCTCATATCTAAGAGTGGCTCTTAGGTAGAGATTGCACGGGTAGTGGTTAGGTGAGAAGGTTGTAAACAGTGGCTGTTAGACCTTGAACTAACACTATTTTAGTGGATTTCCTCCCTGGCTTGGTAGCCCCCAGATGTAGGTGAGGTTGCACCGAACTGGGTTAACAATTCTCTTGTGTTATTTACTTGTTTAATCTGTTCATACTCCCAAATATAATCTGCATGTTCTGAAGCGTGATGTCGTGACATCCGGTACGACATCTGGCAGTGGTATCAGAATTTCAATTGGTATCAGAGCAGGCACTCGAAATCACTGAGTGAGATCTAGGGAGATAAATTCTGATGAACATGGAGAAAGAAGGAGGACCAGTGAACAGACCACCAATTCTGGATGGAACCAACTATGAATACTGGAAAGCAAGGATGGTGGCCTTCCTCAAATCACTGGATAGCAGAACCTGGAAAGCTGTCATCAAAGGCTGGGAACATCCCAAGATGCTGGACACAGAAGGAAAGCCCACTGATGAATTAAAGCCAGAAGAAGACTGGACAAAAGAAGAAGACGAATTGGCACTTGGAAACTCCAAAGCCTTGAATGCTCTATTCAATGGAGTTGACAAGAATATCTTTAGACTGATCAACACATGCACAGTGGCCAAGGATGCATGGGAGATCCTGAAAACCACTCATGAAGGAACCTCCAAAGTGAAGATGTCCAGATTGCAACTGTTGGCTACAAAATTCGAAAATCTGAAGATGAAGGAAGAAGAATGTATTCATGACTTCCACATGAACATTCTTGAAATTGCCAATGCTTGCACTGCCTTGGGAGAGAAGATGACAGATGAAAAGCTGGTGAGAAAAATCCTCAGATCCTTGCCTAAGAGATTTGACATGAAAGTCACTGCAATAGAGGAGGCCCAAGACATTTGCAACATGAGAGTAGATGAACTCATTGGTTCCCTTCAAACCTTTGAGCTAGGACTCTCGGATAGGGCTGAAAAGAAGAGCAAGAATCTGGCTTTCGTGTCCAATGATGAAGGAGAAGAAGATGAGTATGACCTGGATACTGATGAAGGTCTGACTAACGCTGTTGTGCTCCTTGGAAAACAGTTCAACAAAGTGATGAACAGAATGGACAGGAGGCAGAAACCACATGTCCAGAACATCCCTTTCGACATCAGGAAAGGTAGTGAAAACCAGAAAAGGTCAGATGAAAAGCCCAGTCACAGCAAAGGAGTTCAATGCCATGGGTGTGAAGGCTATGGACACATCAAAGCTGAATGTCCCACTCATCTCAAGAAGCAGAGGAAAGGACTTTCTGTATGTCGGTCTGATGATACAGAGAGTGAACAAGAAAGTGATTCTGACAGAGATGTGAATGCACTCACTGGGAGATTTGAATCTGCTGAAGATTCAAGTGATACAGACAGTGAAATCACTTTTGATGAGCTTGCTACATCCTATAGAGAACTATGCATCAAAAGTGAGAAGATTCTTCAGCAAGAAGCACAACTGAAGAAGGTCATTGCAAATCTGGAGGCTGAAAAGGAGGCACATGAAGAGGAGATCTCTGAGCTTAAAGGAGAAGTTGGTTTTCTGAACTCTAAACTGGAAAACATGACAAAATCAATAAAGATGCTAAATAAAGGCTCAGATACGCTTGATGAGGTGCTACAGCTTGGAAAGAATGTTGGAAACCAGAGAGGACTTGGATTTAATCCTAAGTCTGCTGGCAGAACAACCATGACAGAATTTGTTCCTGCCAAAAACAGCACTGGAGCCACGATGTCACAACATCGGTCTCGACATCATGGAACGCAGCAGAAAAGGAGCAAAAGAAAGAAGTGGAGGTGTCACTACTGTGGCAAGTATGGTCACATAAAGCCCTTTTGCTATCATTTACATGGCCATCCACATCATGGAACTCAAGGTAGCTGCAGCAGAAGGAAGATGATGTGGGTTCCAAAACACAAGACTGTTAGTCTTGTTGTTCATACTTCACTTAGAGCATCAGCTAAGGAAGATTGGTACCTAGATAGCGGCTGTTCCAGACACATGACAGGAGTCAAAGAATTCCTGGTGAACATTGAACCTTGCTCCACTAGCTATGTGACATTTGGAGATGGCTCTAAAGGAAAGATCACTGGAATGGGAAAGCTAGTCCATGATGGACTTCCTAGTCTGGACAAAGTACTGCTGGTGAAGGGACTGACTGCAAACTTGATCAGCATCAGTCAGCTGTGTGATGAAGGATTCAATGTAAACTTCACAAAGTCAGAATGCTTGGTGACAAATGAGAAGAGTGAAGTTCTAATGAAGGGCAGCAGATCAAAGGACAACTGCTACCTATGGACACCTCAAGAAACCAGGTACTCCTCCACATGTCTATTCTCCAAAGAAGATGAAGTCAAAATATGGCATCAAAGATTTGGACATCTGCACTTAAGAGGCATGAAGAAAATCATTGACAAAGGTGCTGTTAGAGGCATTCCCAATCTGAAAATAGAAGAAGGCAGAATCTGTGGTGAATGTCAGATTGGAAAGCAAGTCAAGATGTCCCACCAGAAGCTTCAACATCAGACCACTTCCAGGGTGCTGGAACTACTTCACATGGACTTGATGGGGCCTATGCAAGTTGAAAGCCTTGGAGGAAAGAGGTATGCCTATGTTGTTGTGGATGATTTCTCCAGATTTACCTGGGTCAACTTTATCAGAGAAAAATCAAACACCTTTGAAGTATTCAAGGAGTTGAGTCTAAGACTCCAAAGAGAAAAAGACTGTGTCATCAAGAGAATCAGGAGTGACCATGGCAGAGAGTTTGAAAACAGCAAGTTTACTGAATACTGCACATCTGAAGGCATCACTCATGAGTTCTCTGCAGCCATTACACCACAACAAAATGGCATAGTTGAAAGGAAAAACAGGACTTTGCAAGAAGCTGCTAGGGTCATGCTCCATGCCAAAGAACTTCCCTATAATCTCTGGGCTGAAGCCATGAACACAGCATGCTACATCCACAACAGAGTCACACTGAGAAGAGGGACTCCAACCACACTGTATGAAATCTGGAAAGGGAGGAAGCCAACTGTCAAGCACTTCCACATCTTTGGAAGTCCATGTTACATTTTGGCAGATAGAGAGCAAAGGAGAAAGATGGATCCCAAGAGTGATGCAGGGATATTCTTGGGATACTCTACAAACAGCAGAGCATATAGAGTATTCAACTCCAGAACCAGAACTGTGATGGAATCCATCAATGTGGTTGTTGATGATCTAACTCCAGCAAGAAAGAAGGATGTCGAAGAAGATGTCAGAACATCGGGAGACAATGTAGCAGATACAGCTAAAAGTGCAGAAAATGCAGAAAACTCTAATTCTGCTACAGATGAATCAAACATCAACCAACCTGACAAGAGACCCTCCATTAGAATCCAGAAGATGCACCCCAAGGAGCTGATTATAGGAGATCCAAACAGAGGAGTCACTACAAGATCAAGGGAGATTGAGATTGTCTCCAACTCATGTTTTGTCTCCAAAATTGAGCCCAAGAATGTGAAAGAGGCACTGACTGATGAGTTCTGGATCAATGCTATGCAAGAAGAATTGGAGCAATTCAAAAGGAATGAAGTCTGGGAGCTAGTTCCGAGACCCGAGGGAACTAATGTGATTGGCACCAAGTGGATCTTCAAGAACAAAACCGATGAAGAAGGTGTTATAACCAGAAACAAGGCCAGACTTGTTGCTCAAGGCTACACTCAGATTGAAGGTGTAGACTTTGATGAAACATTCGCCCCAGTTGCTAGACTTGAGTCCATCAGATTGTTACTTGGTGTAGCTTGCATCCTCAAATTCAAGCTGTACCAAATGGATGTGAAGAGCGCATTTCTGAATGGATACCTGAATGAAGAAGCCTATGTGGAGCAGCCAAAGGGATTTGTAGATCCAGCTCATCCAGATCATGTATACAGGCTCAAGAAGGCTCTCTATGGATTGAAGCAAGCTCCAAGAGCTTGGTATGAAAGGCTAACAGAGTTCCTTACTCAGCAAGGGTATAGGAAGGGAGGAATTGACAAGACTCTCTTTGTCAAACAAGATGCTGAAAACTTGATGATAGCACAGATATATGTTGATGACATTGTGTTTGGAGGGATGTCGAATGAGATGCTTCGACATTTTGTCCAACAGATGCAATCTGAATTTGAGATGAGTCTTGTTGGAGAGCTGACTTATTTTCTGGGACTCCAAGTGAAGCAGATGGAAGACTCCATATTCCTCTCACAAAGCAAGTATGCAAAGAACATTGTCAAGAAGTTTGGGATGGAGAATGCCAGCCATAAAAGAACACCTGCACCTACTCACTTGAAGCTGTCAAAAGATGAAGCTGGCACCAGTGTTGATCAAAGTCTGTACAGAAGCATGATTGGGAGCTTACTATATTTAACAGCTAGCAGACCTGACATCACCTATGCAGTAGGTGTGTGTGCAAGATATCAAGCCAATCCCAAGATAAGTCACTTGAATCAAGTAAAGAGAATTCTGAAATATGTAAATGGCACCAGTGACTATGGGATTATGTACTGTCATTGTTCAGATTCAATGCTGGTTGGGTATTGTGATGCTGATTGGGCTGGAAGTGCAGATGACAGAAAAAGCACTTCTGGTGGATGCTTCTATCTGGGCAACAATCTTATTTCATGGTTCAGCAAGAAGCAGAACTGTGTGTCCCTATCTACTGCAGAAGCCGAGTATATTGCAGCAGGAAGCAGCTGTTCACAACTAGTTTGGATGAAGCAGATGCTCAAGGAGTACAATGTCGAACAAGATGTCATGACATTATACTGTGACAACTTGAGTGCTATTAATATTTCTAAAAATCCTGTGCAACACAGCAGAACCAAGCACATTGACATTAGACATCACTATATCAGAGAGCTTGTTGATGATAAAGTTATCACACTGGAGCATGTTGACACTGAGGAACAAATAGCAGATATTTTCACAAAGGCATTGGATGCAAATCAGTTTGAAAAACTGAGGGGCAAGCTGGGCATTTGTCTGCTAGAGGAATTATAGCAGCTACTGCTATCTGAACGTGCTCAAACGTCTCACTTAACATTAATAGCACGTTCACTACTGAACCAAAGCAAATTCGACCATTGCTTCACACGTCCCTCTACATTCCTCATTCAAACTTATATTTTCGTGGTAATCTCGTTTTCAGCATTCCCCAACAGCTCTAAGAAATTTGCAAAACCATTCCAAACGCTCTGCTTCTCAATGGCTACCTCACCAAAAGAAACTTCCGCTCCTGGTTCACCCGCTGTACCATCATCTCCATCATCCACCAAAGCACCATCAATCCAGGAACAACCTGAATTCCATATCCAACCCATACAGATGATTCCTGGTCAAGCCCCTGTTCCTGAAAAACTGGTTCCCAAACGACAACAGGGTGTGAAGATTTCTGAAAACCCTAGCCCTGCAACAAGTCCTAGGGAAGTAGACCCGGAGATGGACAAGAAGATCCGCAGTATTGTGAGTAACATTCTGAAAAATGCGTCTGTCCCTGAAGCTGATGAAGATGTCCCAACATCTTCCACCCCAAATGTTTCTGTGCCTGATGTTGATAAAGATGTTCCAACATCTTCCGCTCCAAATGCTGAAGCCCTCCCTTCACCCAGTGAAGAGGAATCAACAGAAGAAGATGATCAAGCCACAGAAGAGACCCCTGCACCAAAGGCACCAGAACCTGCTCCAGGTGACCTCATTGACCTCGAAGATGTAGAATCTGATGAGGAACCCATTGCCAACAAGTTGGCACCTGGCATTGCGGAAAGACTACAAAGCAGAAAAGGAAAAACCCCCCTTAAGAGGTCTGGACGAATCAAGACTATGGCCCAGAAGAAAAGCACTCCAATCACTCCTACCACATCCAGAAGGAGCAAAGTTGCAATCCCTTCCAAGAAGAGGAAAGAAATTTCCTCATCTGATTCTGATGATGATGTCGAACTAGATGTCTCGACATCAAAGAGGGCCAAGAAATCAGGGAAAAAGGTGCCTGAAAATGTCCCTGATGCACCATTGGACAACATCTCATTCCACTCCATTGGCAATGCTGAAAGGTGGAAATTCGTGTATCAACGCAGACTTGCCTTGGAAAGAGAACTGGGAAGAGCTGCCTTGGATTGCAAGGAGATCATGGACCTCATCACGGCTGCTGGACTGCTGAAGACTGTCACCAAGTTGGGAGACTGCTATGAGAGTCTAGTCAGGGAATTCATTGTCAACATTCCCTCTGACATAACAAACAGAAAGAGTGATGAGTATCAAAGAGTGTTTGTCAGAGGAAAATGTGTTAGATTCTCCCCTGCTGTGATCAACAAATACCTGGACAGACCAACAGATGGAGTGGTGGATATTGCTGTCTCTGAGCATCAAATTGCCAAGGAAATCACTGCCAAACAAGTCCAGCACTGGCCAAAGAAAGGGAAGCTTTCCGCAGGGAAGCTAAGTGTGAAGTATGCAATTCTGCACAGGATTGGAGCTGCAAACTGGGTACCCACCAATCATACTTCCACTGTTGCCACAGGTTTGGGTAAATTTCTGTATGCTGTTGG
The DNA here is from genome assembly GCF_004193775.1 of Glycine soja. Taxonomy (NCBI): domain Eukaryota; kingdom Viridiplantae; phylum Streptophyta; class Magnoliopsida; order Fabales; family Fabaceae; genus Glycine; species Glycine soja. Next base: position 19,154 of record NW_021143970.1, read on the forward strand.
AACCAAGTCCAAATTTAATTTTGGAAACTATATTTTTGATCAAACTGTTAAGCATTCAGAATCTTTTGCTATCAAATTACCCATTGCCTTCCCAACTGTATTGTGTGGCATTATGTTGAGTCAACATCCCAATATTTTAAACTACACTGACTCTGTGATGAAGAGAGAATCTCCTCTATCCCTGCATTACAAATTGTTTGAGGGGACACATGTCCCAGACATTGTCTCGACATCAGGGAAAGCTGCTGCTTCAGGTGCTGTGTCCAAGGATGCTCTGATTGCTGAACTCAAGGACACATGCAAGGTGCTGGAAGCAACCATCAAAGCCACCACAGAGAAGAAGATGGAGCTGGAACGGCTGATCAAAAGGCTCTCAGAAAGTGGCATTGATGATGGAGAAGCAGCTGAGCAAGAAGATGAAGTAGCTGAGGAAGAGGTAGAAGCAGCCGAGGAAGAAGAAGAAGCTGCTGAGGAAGAGGAAGATGCAGCAGAGGATACTGAATCAGATGATGATTCTGAAGCCACCCCATGACCATCAGACCTTTACTTTTGTTTTTTACTTTTACTAGCTATAAGGGCATGTCCCTTTGAACAATTGATTGTTATTGGTCTGTAATATTTGCACATTAATTTCATGCATTCTACTTTTGCCAAATTTATGTCTAAAAAGGGGGAGTAGTAGTATGTATGTATTATGCATGATTTTGAGTAGTAAGATACTATGTATGCAATAGTAGTAGGATACGATGTATGCATAATTCATGATTTTGAGGGGGAGTTGTATGTATACGATTTTGAGGGGGAGACTGCTGCTGCTGATGATGACTGATGGAAGCTACTAGAAGATGCTGCAGTAAGAGCATGGAGACAGGGGGAGCAGATAGCTGATGTCACATGAGATGTCTTGACATCCTGGAGAAGACTAGTAGCTGATAGAAGATGCTGCAGTAAGCATGGAGACAGGGGGAGCAGAAGCAGAAAGCTGATGTCACGTGAGATGTCTTGACATCCTGGAAAAGACTTGCAACTTGTCTAAACTACAGATTCCGCTGTGCTTGATTACTCTGAAAATGGAAGTTGCTGATCCCACTTGCATAACTGCTCGTACCTGCTCAGGAAGTGTCTAAGTATGTTTTAGACAAAATTTGCCAAAGGGGGAGATTGTTAGTGCTTAGCTCTACTGAGTTTTAAAAGATTGGCTAAGATTTTGTTAAAACATAAGCACTTAGACAATGAAGGAAAGCTGGAGTTGCTGCACATGATGTCCAACGTTATGTCAACGATAAGATCGGGCTGCACAATGCACAAGGCAAGATGAAATGTCAAATGAAGAATTGAAGCTGCAGGATTCACGATGTCGGATACAATGTCCAGGACATCCTGCTCGAAAATACTGGAATTGCTAAAAGCATTGAAGCTGCAGGATCCACGATGTCGGATACAATGTCCAGGACATCCTGCCCGAAAATACTGGAAGGCAAGATAAAAGTCAAATGAAGAATGGAAGCTGCAGGATCCACAATGTCGGATACGATCTCCAGGACATCTGGCCCGAAAATACTGGACATATAAATCTGTTATATCTTTAACAGATTATTGTGCAGTTAGCAAGAGATTAGACGATCTATCTTTAGGAACGAATTAAAAGATAATTAAAGTTTGAATTACAAACTAGAAGAGTTCGTTCAGGGATTAAAGATTAAAGATAAAAACTAAAAGATCAAACTGTATCTTTTAGATCTTTAAGTGCAGATTTTCAGGAAGAATGATAGATCTCATCCAGCACAAGAAGTTGCAGCCCAGAATCACACACTGCTATAAAAACATGGAGGCTGCACGAGTTCTGTACCAAGTCCGGGATTGAAGGGTTATTTTGTGAGTTTTGGGACTTGAGTGTTTTGTGAGCCACCTTGATGTTACTCTAACATCAAGAGTTGGACCTGAGTGTGTAGAGTTGATCTCTAGTGTGTAGGGTTGATCCCTTTTGTTCAGAGAGCAATCTCTGGTGTGTATTTGATTTAATTGTAAACACGGGAGAGTGTTTGAGAGGGAGTGAGAGGGGTTCTCATATCTAAGAGTGGCTCTTAGGTAGAGATTGCACGGGTAGTGGTTAGGTGAGAAGGTTGTAAACAGTGGCTGTTAGACCTTGAACTAACACTATTTTAGTGGATTTCCTCCCTGGCTTGGTAGCCCCCAGATGTAGGTGAGGTTGCACCGAACTGGGTTAACAATTCTCTTGTGTTATTTACTTGTTTAATCTGTTCATACTCCCAAATATAATCTGCATGTTCTGAAGCGTGATGTCGTGACATCCGGTACGACATCTGGCAGTGGTATCAGAATTTCAGTTTTCAATCACGAGCATCTCGATATTTTACACGACACAATCGGACATCCGAGAAAAAAGTTATTGTCGCTAGAATTTGCTCAGAGCTTCTGTTTTCATATACGAGCATCTCGATACATTATGGGATTCACTTGGACATCCGAGTAAAAAGTTATTGTCGTTGGATTTTCCTCAGAGCTTCTGTTCTCAATTTGGAGTGTGTCGGTATATTACGCGACTCAATCGGACTTCCGAGTAAAAAGTTATTTTCGTTTGAATTTGCTCAGAGCTTCTATTTTCAATTTCGAGTGTCTCGATATACTACGGGACTCAATCGGATATCCAAGTTAAAAGTTATTATCTTTTGAATTTGCTACGAGCTTCCGTTTTCAATTTTGAGTGTCTCGATATATTACGGGACTCAATCGGACATGCGAGAACAAGTTATTGTCATTTTGAATTTGCTGTTAGCTTCCGTTTTCAATTACGAGCGTCACGATATATTACGGGACTCATTCGGACATCCGAGTAAAAAGTTATTGTCGTTTGAATTAGTGCAGAGCTTTTGTTTTCGATTTCGAGTGTCTCGATATATTACGAGACTCAATTGGACATCTGAGTAAAAAGTTATTATCGTTAGAATTTGCTCAGAGCTTCTGTTCAGAATTTCGAGCGTGTAGACATACTACGGGGCCTAATCGGACATCCGGGTAAAAGGTTATTATCATTTGAATTTGCTACGAGCATCCGTTTTTAATTACGAGCATCTCGATATATTACACGACATAATCGGACATCCGAGAAAAAAGTTATTGTCGCTAGAATTTGCTCAGAGCTTCCGTTTTCATATACGAGCATCTCGATACATTACGGGATTCACTCGAACATCCGAGTAAAAAGTTATTGTCGTTGGATTTTCTTCAGAGCTTCTGTTCTCAATTTGGAGTGTGTCGGTATATTACGCGACTCAATTTGACTTTCGAGTAAAAAGTTATTTTCGTTTGAATTTGCTCAGAGCTTCTATTTTCAATTTTGAGTGTCTCGATATATTACTGGACTCAATCGGACATCCAAGTTAAAAGTTATTATCTTTTGAATTTGCTATGAGCTTCCGTTTTCAATTTTGAGTGTCTCGATATATTACGGGACTCAATCGGACATCCGAGTAAAAAGTTATTGTCGTTTGAATTAGTTCAGAGCTTTTGTTTTCGATTTCGAGTGTCTCGATATATTATGAGACTCAATCGGACATCTGAGTAAAAAGTTATTATCGTTAGAATTTGCTCAGAGCTTCTGTTCAGAATTTCGAGCGTGTAGACATACTACGGGGCCTAATCGGACATCCGGGTAAAAGGTTATTATCATTTGAATTTGCTACGAGCATCCGTTTTCAATCACGAGCATCTCGATATTTTACACGACACAATCGGACATCCGAGAAAAAAGTTATTGTCGCTAGAATTTGCTCAGAGCTTCTGTTTTCATATACGAGCATCTCGATACATTATGGGATTCACTTGGACATCCGAGTAAAAAGTTATTGTCGTTGGATTTTCCTCAGAGCTTCTGTTCTCAATTTGGAGTGTGTCGGTATATTACGCGACTCAATCGGACTTCCGAGTAAAAAGTTATTTTCGTTTGAATTTGCTCAGAGCTTCTATTTTCAATTTCGAGTGTCTCGATATATTACGGGACTCAATCGGACATCCAAGTTAAAAGTTATTATCGTTTGAATTTGCTACGAGCTTCCGTTTTCAATTTTGAGTGTCTCGATATATTACGGGACTCAATCGAACATTCGATAACATGTTATTGTTGTTAGAATTTGCTAAGAGCTTCCGTTTTCAATTACGAGCGTCACGATATATTACGGGACTCATTCGGACATCCGAGTAAAAAGCTATTGTCGTAAGAATTTGCTCAGATCTTCCGTTTTAAATTACAAGCATCTCGATACATTACGGGATCCATTCGGACATCCGAGTAAAAAGTTATTGTCGTTTGATTTTGCTCAGAGTTTCTGTTCTCAATTAGGAGCATCCGAGTAAAAAGTTATTGTCGTTAGAATTTGCTACGAGCATCCGTTTTAAATTATGAGCAACTTGTTATATTACACGACTCAATCGGACATCCGAGAAAAAAGTTATCGTCGCTAGAATTTGCTCAGAGCTTACGTTTTCAAATACGAGCATCTCGATACGTTACAGGATTCATTCGGACATCCGAGTAAAAAGTTATTGTCGTTGGATTTTGCTACGAGCTTCTATTTTCAATTACGAGGGTATGGATATACTACGGGACATAATCAGACATCTGAGTAAAAAGTTATTGTCGTTTGAATTTGCTACGAGCTTCTGTTTTCAATTACGAGAGTCTCGATATACTACGGGACACAATCGGACATCGGAGTAAAAAGTTATTGTCGTTTGAATTTGGTCAGAGCTTCTGTTTTCAATGTCGAGCTTCACGATATACTACGAGACACAATCGGACATCCGAGTAAAAAGTTATTGTCATTTTAATTTTCTCGGAGCTTCCGTTTTCAATTACGAGCGGCTCGATATATTACGGGACTGAATCAGACATCCGAGGAAAACGTTTTTGTCGTTAGAATTTGCTCAGCGCTTTTGTTTTCAATATCAAGTGTCTCGTTATATTACGGGACTTAATCGTACATCTGAGTTAAAATTTATTGGGGTTTGAATTTGCTACGAGCTTCTGTTTCCAATTACGAGCGTCTCGATATACTACGTGACACAATCGGACATCCGAGATATAAGTTATTTTTTTTGCATTTGCTCAGAGCTTATGTTTTCAATTCCGAGCATCTCGTTATATTACGAGACACAATCGTACATCCGAGAAAAAAGTTATTGTCGTTAGAGTTTGCAAAGAGCTTATATTTTCAATTTCGAGTGTCTCAATATATTATGGGTCACAATCGGACATCCGAGTAAAATGTAATGGTCGTTAGTATTTGCTACGAGCTGCCGTTTTCAATTTCGAGCATCTCGATATATTACGGGACTTAATCGGACATCCGAGATATAAGTTATTGTCCTTTGAATTTGCTCAGAGCTTCTGTTTTCAATTTCGAGCGTCTCGATATATTAGAGCACTCAATCGGACATCTGAGTTAAAAGTTGTTGTCGTTTGAATTTGCTACGAGCTTCTGTTTTCAATTACGAGGGTATGGATATACTACGGGACATAATCGGACATCTGAGTAAAAAGTTATTGTCGTTTGAATTTGCTACGAGCTTCTGTTTTCAATTACGAGAGTCTCGATATACTACGGGACACAATCGGACATCGGAGTAAAAAGTTTTTGTCTTTTGAATTTGCTCAAAGCTTCTGTTTTCAATGTCGAGCTTCACGATATACTACGGGACACAATCGAACATCCGAGTAAAAAGTTATTGTCATTTTAATTTTCTCGGAGCTTCCGTTTTCAATTACGAGCGGCTCGATATATTACGGGACTGAATCAGACATCCGAGGAAAACGTTTTTGTCGTTAGAATTTGCTCAGAGCTTTTGTTTTCAATATCAAGCGTCTCGTTATATTACGGGACTTAATGGTACATTTGAGTTAAAATTTAATGGGGTTTGAATTTGCTACGAGCTTCTGTTTCCAATTACGAGCGCCTCGATATACTACGGGACACAATCGGACATCCGAGATATAAGTTATTTTTTTTTTGCATTTGCTCAGAGCTTATGTTTTCAATTTCGAGCATCTCGATATATTACGGGACACAATCATACATCCGAGTAAAAAGTTATTGTCGTTAGAATTTGCAAAGAGCTTATGTTTTCAATTTCGAGTGTCTCAATATATTACTGGTCACAATCGGACATCCGAGTAAAAAGTTATGGTCGTTAGTATTTGCTACGAGCTTCCATTTTCAATTTCGAGCATCTCGATATATTACGGGACTTAACCGGACATCCGAGATATAAGTTTTTTTTTTGCATTTGCTCAGAGCTTATGTTTTCAATTCCGAGCATCTCGATATATTACGGGACACAATCATACATCCGAGTAAAAAGTTATTGCCGTTAGAATTTGCAAAGAGCTTATGTTTTCAATTTGGAGTGTCTCAATATATTACGGGTCACAATCGGACATCCGAGTAAAAAGTTATGGTCGTTAGTATTTGCTACGAGCTTCCGTTTCAATTTCGAGCATCTCGATATATTACGGGACTTAATCAGACACCCGAGATATAAGTTATTGTCCTTTGAATTTGCTCAGAGCTTCTGTTTTCAATTTCGAGCGTCTCGATATATTAGAGCACTCAATCGGACATCTGAGTTAAAAGTTGTTGTCGTTTGAATTTGCTACGAGCTTCTGTTTTCAATTACGAGCGTATGGATATACTACGGGACATAATCGGACATCTAAGTAAAAAGTTATTGTCGTTTGAATTTGCTACGAGCTTCTGTTTTCAATTACGAGAGTCTCGATATACTACGGGACACAATCGGACATCGGAGAAAAACGTTATTGTCGTTTGAATTTGCTCAGAGCTTCTGTTTTCAATGTCGAGCTTCACGATATACTACGGGACACAATCGGACATCCGAGATATAAGTTATTTTTTTTTTCAATTTGCTCAGAGCTTATGTTTTCAATTTCGAGCATCTCGATATATTACGGTAGACAATCATACATCCGAGTAAAAAGTTATTGTTGTTAGAATTTGCAAAGAGCTTATGTTTTCAATTTCGAGTGTCTCAATATATTACGGGTCACAATCGGACATCCGAGTAAAACGTTATGGTCGTTAGTATTTGCTACGAGCTTTCGTTTTCAATTTCGAGCATCTCGATATATTACGGGACTTAATCGGACATCCGAGATATAAGTTATTGTCCTTTGAATTTGCTCAGAGCTTCTGTTTTCAATTTCGAGCGTCTCGATATATTAGAGCACTCAATCAGACATCTGAGTTAAAAGTTGTTGTCGTTTGAATTTGCTACGAGCTTCTGTTTTCAATTACGAGGGTATGGATATTCTACGGGACATAATCGGACATCTGAGTAAAAAGTTATTGTCGTTTGAATTTGCTACGAGCTTCTGTTTTCAATTACGAGGGTATGGATATACTACGGGACACAATCGGACATCCGAGTAAAAAGTTATTGTCATTTTAATTTTCTCGGAGCTTCCGTTTTCAATTACGAGCGGCTCGATATATTACGGGACTGAATCAGACATCCGAGGAAAACGTTTTTGTCGTTAGAATTTGCTCAGAGCTTTTGTTATCAATATCAAGCGTCTCGTTATATTACGGGACTTAATCGTACATCTGAGTTAAAATTTATTGGGTTTTGAATTTGCTACGAGCTTTTGTTTCCAATTACGAGCATCTCGATATACTACGGGACACAATCGGACATCCGAGATATAAGTTATTTTTTTTTGCATTTGCTCAGAGCTTATGTTTTCAATTCTGAGCATCTCGATATATTACGAGACACAATCGTACATCCGAGAAAAAAGTTATTGCCGTTAGAATTTACAAAGAGCTTATATTTTCAATTTCAAGTGTCTCAATATATTACAGGTCACAATCGGACATCCGAGTAAAAAGTTATGGTCGTTAGTATTTGCTACGAGCTTCCGTTTTCAATTTCGAGCATCTCGATATATTACGGGACTTTATCAGACATCCGAGATATAAGTTATTGTCTTTGAATTTGCTTTCGGGCGTCTCGATATATTAGAGCACTCAATCGGACATCTGAGTTAAAAGTTGTTGTCGTTTGAATTTGCTACGAGCTTTTGTTTTCAATTACGAGCGTATGGATATACTACGGGAGATAATCGGACATCTAAGTAAAAAGTTATTGTCGTTTGAATTTTCTACGAGCTTCTGTTTTCAATTACGAGAGTCTCGATATACTACAGGACACAATCGGACATCGGAGTAAAAAGTTATTGTCGTTTGAATTTGCTCAGAGCTTCTGTTTTCAATGTCGAGCTTCACGATATACTACGGG
>NW_021143971.1:0-24356 GCF_004193775.1 Glycine soja
ATATAGTGACACTCGAAATTGAACAACGGAAGCTCTCGTGAAATTCAAATGGTCATAACTTTTCACACTGAGGTCCTATTCAGGCTTATAATATATTGATAAGCTCGAAATTAAACATCGGAAGCTCTCGAGAAATTCAATTGGTCATAACTTTTCACACGGGTGTCCGATTCGGGCGCATAATATGTCGAGAGGCTCGAAATTGAACAACGGAAGCTCTTGAGAAATTGAAATGGTCATAACTTTCCACACAGATATTCGATTCGGGCAAATCACATATCGAGACGCTTAGAATTGAACAACGGAAGCTCTTGAGAAATTCAAATGGTCATAACATTTAACTCGAATGTCCAATTTAGGCATCACATATAGTGACACTCGAAATTGAACAACGGAAGCTCTCGTGAAATTCAAATGGTCATAACTTTTCACACTGAGGTCCGATTCAGGCTTATAATATATCGATACGCTTGAAATTAAACATCGGAAACTCTCGATAAATTCAAATGGTCATAACTTTTCACACGGATGTTAGATTAAGGCGCATCACATATAGAGACGCTCGAAAATGAACAATGGAAGCTCTCGTGAAATTCAAATGGTCATAACTTTTCACACTGAGGTCCGATTCAGGCTTATAATATATCGATACGCTCAAAATTAAACATCGAAAACTCTCGCGAAATTCAAATGGTCATATCTTTTGACACGGATGTCCGATTCGGGCGCATAATATGTCGAGAGGCTCGAAATTGAACAACGGAAGCTCTTGAGAAATTCAAATGGTCATAACTTTTCACACGGATGTCCGATTCTGGAAATCACATATCAAGACGCTCGAAATTGAACAACGGAAGCTCTTGAGAAAATCAAATGGTCATAACTTTCCACACGGATGTTAGATTAAGGCGCATCACATATAGAGACGCTCGAAAATGAACAACGGAAGCTCTCGGGAAATTAAAATGGTCATAACTTTTCACATTGAGGTCCTATTCAGGCTTAGAATATATTGATACGCTCGAAATTAAACATCGGAAGCTCTCGAGAAATTCAAATGGTCATAACTTTTCACACGGATGTCCGATTCGGGCGCATAATATGTCGAGAGGCTTGAAATTGAACAACGGAAGCTCTTGAGAAATTTAAATGGTCATAACTTTTCACACGGATGTCCGATTCAGGCATATCACATATCGAGACACTCAGAATTGAACAACGGAAGCTCTTGAGAAATTCAAATGGTCATAACATTTAACTCGAATGTCCAATTTAGGCGCATCACATATAGTGACACTCGAAATTGAACAACAGAAGCTCTCGTGAAATTCAAATGGTCATAACTTTTCAAACTGAGGTCCTATTCAGGATTATAATATATTGATACGCTCGAAATTAAACATCGGAAGCTCTCGAGAAATACAAATGGTCATAACTTTTCACACGGGTGTCCGATTTGGGCGCATAATATGTCGAGAGGCTCGAAATTGAACAACGGAAGCTCTTGAGAAATTCAAATGGTCATAACTTTTCACACGGATGTCCGATTCAGGCAAATCATATATCGAGACGCTCAGAATTGAACAACAGAAGCTCTTGAGAAATTCAAATGGTCATAACATTTAACTCGAATGTCCAATTTAGGCGCATCACATATAGTGACACTCGAAATTGAACAACGGAAGCTCTCGTGAAATTCAAATGGTCATAACTTTTCACACTGAGGTCCTATTCAGGCTTATAATATATTGATAAGCTCGAAATTAAACATCGGAAGCTCTCGAGAAATTCAATTGGTCATAACTTTTCACACGGGTGTCCGATTCGGGCGCATAATATGTCGAGAGGCTCGAAATTGAACAACGGAAGCTCTTGAGAAATTGAAATGGTCATAACTTTCCACACGGATATTCGATTCGGGCAAATCACATATCGAGACGCTTAGAATTGAACAACGGAAGCTCTTGAGAAATTCAAATGGTCATAACATTTAACTCGAATGTCCAATTTAGGCATCACATATAGTGACACTCGAAATTGAACAACGGAAGCTCTCGTGAAATTCAAATGGTCATAACTTTTCACACTGAGGTCCGATTCAGGCTTATAATATATCGATACGCTTGAAATTAAACATCGGAAACTCTCGATAAATTCAAATGGTCATAACTTTTCACACGGATGTTAGATTAAGGCGCATCACATATAGAGACGCTCGAAAATGAACAATGGAAGCTCTCGTGAAATTCAAATGGTCATAACTTTTCACACTGAGGTCCGATTCAGGCTTATAATATATCGATACGCTCAAAATTAAACATCGAAAACTCTCGCGAAATTCAAATGGTCATATCTTTTGACACGGATGTCCGATTCGGGCGCATAATATGTCGAGAGGCTCGAAATTGAACAACGGAAGCTCTTGAGAAATTCAAATGGTCATAACTTTTCACACGGATGTCCGATTCTGGAAATCACATATCAAGACGCTCGAAATTGAACAACGGAAGCTCTTGAGAAAATCAAATGGTCATAACTTTCCACACGGATGTTAGATTAAGGCGCATCACATATAGAGACGCTCGAAAATGAACAACGGAAGCTCTCGGGAAATTAAAATGGTCATAACTTTTCACATTGAGGTCCTATTCAGGCTTAGAATATATTGATACGCTCGAAATTAAACATCGGAAGCTCTCGAGATATTCAAATGGTCATAACTTTTCACACTGAGGTCCGATTCGAGCGCATAATATGTCGAGAGGCTTGAAATTGAACAACGGAAGCTCTTGAGAAATTCAAATGGTCATAACTTTTCACACGGATGTCCGATTCAGGCAAATCACATATCGAGACGCTCAGAATTGAACAACGGAAGCTCTTGAGAAATTCAAATGGTCATAACATTTAACTCGAATGTCCAATTTAGGCGCATCACATATAGTGACACTCGAAATTGAACAACGGAAGCTCTCGTGAAATTCAAATGGTCATAACTTTTCACACTGAGGTCCTATTCAGGCTTATAATATATTGATACGCTCGAAATTAAACATCGGAAGCTCTCGAGAAATTCAAATGGTCATAACTTTTCACACGGGTGTCCGATTCGGGCGCATAATATGTCGAGAGGCTCGAAATTGAACAACGGAAGCTCTTTAGAAATTCAAATGGTCATAACTTTTCACACGGATGTCCGATTCAAGCAAATCACATATCGAGACGCTTAGAATTGAACAACGGAAGCTCTTGAGAAATTCAAATGGTCATAACATTTAACTCGAATGTCCTATCTAGGCGCATCACATATAGTGACACCCGAAATTGAACAACGGAAGCTCTCGTGAAATTCAAATGGTCATAACTTTTCACACTGAGGTCCGATTCAGGCTTATAATATATCGATACGCTCGAAATTAAACATCGGAAACTCTTGATAAATTTAAATGGTCATAACTTTTCACACGGATGTTAGATTAAGGCGCATAATCCTGCCTAGGTTAGCTTTGCTATTCTTAGCCGGTCCCAAGCCCGGATAAAAGGAGAGGGTTGTGTTAGGCTTTCGACAACCAACGTAAAACTTTGTCGAATCTCTACGACATGGATCAATTACGTAATAATGTGAATGCCCGGAAGCAACGCGCTGTATGGCTCGAGTACAGTGTCAAAAGAGCAAGGGCCGCTGCATCGCCGCCCGGATGTAGTGAAAAGTAAGCAAGGGTTCCCACATTTTCGTGAACGGGTGTGGGTAAAGAAGCTAGTTCATGACAGAAGGATTCGCTTTGGTACATGGAATATAGGCACACTTACTGAAAAATCTATGGAAATAGTGGATGTTATGGTGAGGAGGAAGATCAATTTTATGTGCCTACAAGAAACTAAGTGGACAGGTGAAAAAGCGAAAGAATTAGACAACTCGGGATTTAAGCTGTGGTATACGGGAAAAATCAGATCAAGAAATGGGGTAGGGATTATTGTGGACAAGGAGTGGAAGAAGGATGTCGTGGATGTAAGAAGAGTAGGAGATCGTATCATAGCCTTAAAATTGGTAGTGGGACAGGACACCTTTAATGTTATTAGTGGGTACGCACCTCAGGTTGGGTTAGCAGAACACTTTAAGGTAAAATTTTGGGAGGATCTAGAAGGGGTACTTCAGGATATACCCCAAGGAGAGAAAGTTTTCCTAGGAGGGGATCTCAATGGACATGTAGGTAGCGTGGCTAGAGGTTTTGAGGGGGTGCATGGGGGTTTTGGCCTAGGGGAGATGAATGGGGAGGGTAAATCCATCTTGGAGTTTTCGGAGGCTTTGGATCTTTCTATAGCCAATACATGGTTTAAGAAAAGAGAGGAACATCTTATCACTTACAAAAGTGGAGGGACATGTTCTCAGATAGATTTCTTCCTTATCAGGAAGTCTGATAGGAAGTATTGCTTGAACTGTAAAGTTATCCCGGGAGAGAGCTTGACTACCCAACATAGAGTTTTGGTTATGGATGTAAGAATTAGAGATAGGGCAAAGAGAAGAAGTCCTATGGTAGCACCAAGGATCACTTGAAGGGTGAGAAACAAGGAATCTTCCAACAAAAGATATGGGAGGGATGGTGTGGACAATCACAAGGAAGTGCAAATGATATGTGGAACAAGATGTCCCAAGAGATTATTAAAGTGGCTAAAGAGACGTTGGGTGAATCTAGAGGTTTTGGACCTAGGGGTAAAGAATCGTGGTGGTGGAATGAAAGTGTTCAGAGCAAAGTTAGAGTAAAAAAGGAGTGTTTCAAGGAGTGGTCTAGGTGTAGAAATTCTGAAACTTGGGATAAGTATAAGATAGCTAGAAATGAAACCAAAAAGGCGGTGAGTGAGGCAAGAGCCCAAGCTTTTGACGGACTATACCAAGCTCTAGGCACCAGGGATGGAGAAAGATCTATATATAGGCTTGCTAAGGGTAGAGAGAGGAAGACTAGAGATTTGGATCAAGTAAAGTGTGTTAAGGATGAAGAAGGCAAAGTCTTAGTGCATGAAAAAGATATCAAGGAAAGGTGGAAGGCGTATTTCCACAACTTATTTAATGATGGATATGGATATGACTCTAGCAGTCTAGACACAAGAGAAGAGGACCGGAACTATAAGTACTATCGTCGGATTCAGAAACAGGAAGTAAAGGAAGCGTTGACAAGAATGAGTAACGGTAAGGCGGTGGGGCCAGACAACATACCTATTGAAGTGTGGAAAACTCTTGGAGATAGAGGTCTTGAGTGGCTCACCAAACTCTTTAATGAAATTATGAGGTCAAAACGCATGCCGGAGGAATGGAGGAGAAGCACGTTAGTGCCAATCTATAAGAACAAGGGGGATATACAAAATTGTGCAAATTATAGGGGAATCAAGCTCATGAGTCATACCATGAAATTATGGGAAAGAGTGATCGAACGAAGATTAAGAAAGGAGACTCAAGTTACTGAGAATCAATTTGGTTTCATGCCGGGAAGGTCGACCATGGAAGCGATTTATTTAATACGGCGGGTGATGGAGCAATATCGCATGGACCAACAAGACTTGCACTTGATTTTTATTGACTTGGAGAAAGCATATGATAGAGTGCCTAGAGAGATTTTGTGGAAAGCTCTAGAGAAGAAAGGGGTTAGGGTTGCATATATTCGAGCTATCCAAGATATGTATGATAGGGTATCGACTAGTGTTAGGACACAGGGTGGAGAGTCAGACGATTTTCCCATCACAATTGGTTTGCATCAAGGGTCAACCCTTAGCCCCTACCTTTTTACCTTAATTCTGGATGTCCTCACGAAACAAATCCAAGAGATAGCGCCGAGATGCATGCTTTTTGCAGATGACATAGTCCTCCTTGGAGAGTCGAGGGAGGAGTTGAATGAGAGGTTGGAAACTTGGAGACGAGCTCTAGAAACACATGGCTTTCGCCTAAGCAGAAGCAAATCGGAGTATATGGAATGTAAGTTCAACAAAAGAAGGAGGGTTTCTAACTCAGAGGTGAAAATAGGAGACCATATTATCCCTCAAGTCACACGGTTTAAATATCTTGGGTCTGTAATACAGGATGATGGAGAAATTGAAGGGGATGTGAATCATCGCATTCAAGCAGGATGGATGAAATGGAGAAAAGCATCGGGGGTGTTATGTGATGCAAAGGTACCGATCAAGCTAAAGGGAAAGTTTTATCGGACTGCGGTAAGACCGGCGATTTTGTACGGAACAAAATGTTGGGCGGTCAAGAGCCAACATGAGAATAAAGTAGGTGTAGCGGAGATGAGGATGTTGCGGTGGATGTGTGGTAAGACTCGACAGGATAAAATTAGAAACGAAGCTATTAGAGAGAGGGTTGGAGTAGCGCCTATTGTAGAGAAGATGGTGGAAAATAGACTTAGGTGGTTTGGGCATGTAGAGAGAAGACCGGTAGACTCTGTAGTGAGGAGAGTAGACCAGATGGAGAGAAGGCAAACAATTCGAGGCAGAGGAAGACCCAAAAAGACTATAAGAGAGGTTATCAAAAAGGATCTCGAACTTAATGATTTGGATAGAAGTATGGTACTTGATAGAACATTATGGCGGAAGTTGATCCATGTAGCCGACCCCACCTAGTGGGATGAGGCGTTGTTGTTGTTGTTGTTGTTAGATTAAGGCGCATCACATATAGAGACGCTCGAAAATGAACAACGGAAGCTCTCGTGAAATTCAAATGGTCATAACTTTTCACACTGAGGTCCGATTCAGGCTTATAATATATCGATATGCTCAAAATTAAACATCGAAAACTCTCGCGAAATTCAAATGGTCATAACTTTTCACACGGATGTCCGATTCGGGCGCATAATATGTCGAGAGGCTCGAAATTGAACAACGGAAGCTCTTGAGAAATTCAAATGGTCATAACTTTTCACACGGATGTCCGATTCGGGCGCATAATATTTCGAGAGGCTCGAAATTGAACCACGGAAGCTCTTGAGAAATTCAAATGGTCATAACTTTTCACACGGAAGTTAGATTAAGGCGCATCACATATAGAGACGCTCGAAAATGAACAACGGAAGCTCTCGGGAAATTAAAATGGTCATAACTTTTCACACTGAGGTCCTATTCAGGCTTATAATATATTGATACGCTCGAAATTAAACATCGGAAGCTCTCGAGAAATTCAAATGGTCATAACTTTTCACACGGATGTCCGATTCGAGCGCATAATATGTCGAGAGGCTTGAAATTGAACAACGGAAGCTCTTGAGAAATTCAAATGGTCATAACTTTTCACACGGATGTCCGATTCAGGAAAATCACATATCGAGACGCTCAGAATTGAACAACGGAAGCTCTTGAGAAATTCAAATGATCATAACATTTAACTCGAATGTCCAATTTAGGCGCATCACATATAGTGACACTCGAAATTGAACAACGGAAGCTCTCGTGAAATTCAAATGGTCATAACTTTTCACACTGAGGTCCTATTAAGGCTTATAATATATTGATACGCTCGAAATTAAACATCGGAAACTCTCGAGAAATTCAAATGGTCATAACTTTTCACACGGATGTCCGATTCGGGCGCATAAGATGTCGAGAGGATCGAAATTGAACATCGGAAGCTCTTGAGAAATTCAAATGGTCATAACTTTTCACACGAATGTCCGATTCAGGCTTATAATATATCGATACGCTCGAAATTGAACATCGAAAACTCTCGGGAAATTCAAATAGTCATAACTTTTCACACGGATGTCCGATTCGAGTGCATAATATGTCGAGAGGCTCGAAATTGAACAACGGAAGCTCTTGAGAAATTCAAAGGGCAATAACTTTTCACACGGATGTCCGATTCAGGCAAATCACATATTGAGACGCTCAGAATTGAACAACGGAAGCTCTTGAGAAATTCAAATGGTCATAACATTTAACTCGAATGTCCAATTTAGGCGCATCACATTAAGTGACACTCAAAATTGAACAACGGAAGCTCTCGTGAAATTCAAATTGTCATAACTTTTCACATGGATGTCCGATTCAGGCTTATAATATATCGATACGCACGAAATTAAATATCGGAAATTCTCGAGAAATTCAAATGGCCATAACCTTTCACACGGATGTCCGATTCGGGCGCATAATATGTCGAGAAGCTTGAAATTGAACAACGGAAGCTCTTGAGAAATTCAAATGGTCATAACTTTTCACACGAATGTCCGATTCAGGCATATAAAATATCGATACGCTCGAAATTGAACATCGAAAACTCTCGGGAAATTCAAATGGTCATAACTTTTCACACGGATGTCCGATTCAAGTGCATAATATGTTGAGAGGCTCGAAATTGAACAACGGAAGCTCTTGAGAAATTCAAATGGTCATAACTTTTCACACGGATGTCCGATTCAGGCAAATCACATATTGAGACGCTCAGAATTGAACAACGGAAGCTCTTGAGAAATTCAAATGGTCATAACATTTAACTCGAATGTCCAATTTAGGCGCATCACATTAAGTGACACTCAAAATTGAACAACGGAAGCTCTCGTGAAATTCAAATTGTCATAACTTTTCACATGGATGTCGGATTCAGGCTTATAATATATCGATACGCTCGAAATTAAACATTGGAAATTCTCGAGAAATTCAAATGGCCATAACCTTTCACACGGATGTCCGATTCGGGCGCATAATATGTCGAGAAGCTTGAAATTGAACAACGGAAGCTCTTGAGAAATTCAAATGGTCATAACTTTTCACACGGATGTCCGATTCTGGCAAATCACATATCAAGACACTCGAAATTGAACAACGGAAGCTCTTGAGAAATTCAAATGGTCATAACTTTTCACACGGATGTTAGATTAAGGCACATCACATATAGAGACGCTCGACACTGAACAACGGAAGCTCTCGGGAAATTAAAATGGTCATAACTTTTCACACTGAGGTCCTATTCAGGCTTATAATATATTGATACGCTCGAAATTAAACATCGGAAGCTCTCGAGAAATTCAAATGGTCATAACTTTTCACACGGATGTCCGATTCGGGCACATAATATGTCGAGAGGCTCGAAATTGAAAAGCGGAAACTCTTGAGAAATTCAAATGGTCATAACTTTTCACACGGATGTCCGATTCTGGCAAATCACATATCAAGACACTCGAAATTGAACAACGGAAGCTCTTGAGAAATTCAAATGGTCATAACTTTTCACACGGATGTTAGATTAAGGCAGATCACATATTGAGACGCTCAGAATTGAACAACGGAAGCTCTTGAGAAATTCAAATGGTCATAACATTTAACTCGAATGTCCAATTTAGGCGCATCACATTAAGTGACACTCAAAATTGAACAACGGAAGCTCTCGTGAAATTCAAATGGTCATAACTTTTCACACGGATGTCCGATTCAGGCTTATAATATATCGATACGCTCGAAATTAAAAATCGGAAACTCTCGAGAAATTCAAATGGTCATAACTTTTCACACGGATGTCCGATTCGGACGCATAAGATGTCGAGAGGATCGAAATTGAACAACAAAAGCTCTTGAGAAATTCAAATGGTCATAAATTTTCACACGGATGTCCGATTCAGGCTTATAATATATCGATACGCTCGAAATTGAACATCGAAAACTCTCGAGAAATTAAAATGGTAATAACCTTTCACATGGAAGTTCGATTCGGGCGCATAAGATGTCTAGAAACTCGAAATTGAACAACGGAAGCTCTTGAGAAATTCAAATGGTCATAACTTTTCACACGAATGTCCGATTCAGGCTTATAATATATCGATACGCTCGAAATTAAACGTCGGAAACTCTCGGGAAATTCAAATGGTCATAACATTAAACTCGAATGTCCAATTTAGGCGCATCACATATAGAGATGCACGAAATTGAACTACGGAATCTCCTGAGAAATTCAAATGGTCATAACGTTTCACCCGGATGTCCGATTCGGGATCATAATATGTCAAGACGCTCGAAATTGAACAATGGAAGCTCTCGAGAAATTCAGATGGCCATTACTTTTCACACGGATGTCCGATTCAGGAGCATCACATATAGAGACGCACGAAATTGAACAACGGAAGCTCTCGAGAAATTCAAATGGTCATAACCTTACACACTGAGGTCCGATTTAGGGTTATAATATATCGAGACGCTCGAAATTGAACATTGGAAGCTCTCGAGAAACTCAAATGGTCATAACTTTTCACACGGATGTCCGATTCGGGCGCATAATATGTCAAGACGCTCGAAAATGAACAACGGAAGCTCTCGAGAAATTCAAATGGTCATAACATTTCACTCGAATGTCCGATTCAGGCATATCACATATACAGACGCGTGAAATTAAACAATGGAAGCTCTCGAGAAATTCAAATGTTCATAACTTTTCACACGGATGTTAGATTAAGGCGCATCACATATAGAGACGCTCGAAAATGAACAACGGAAGCTCTCGAGAAATTCAAATAGTCATAACTTTTCACTCGGATGTCCGATTCGGGAGCATAATATGTCGAGAGGCTCGAAATTGAACAACGAAAGCTCTTGAGAAATTCAAATGGTCATAACTTTTCACACGGATGTCCGATTCGAGCAAATCACATATCGAGACACTCAAAATTGAACAACGGAAGCTCTTGAGAAATTCAAATGGTTATAACATTTAACTCGAATGTCCAATTTAGGCGCATCACATATAGTGACACTCGAAATTGAACAACGGAAGCTCTCGTGAAATTCAAATGTCATAACGTTTCACACAGATGTCCGATTCAGGCTTATAATATATCGATACGGTCGAAATTAAACATCAGAAACTCTCGAAATATTCAAATGGCCATAACGTTTCACACGGATGTCCGATTCGGGCGCATAATATGTCGAGAGGCTCGAAATTGAACAACGGAAGCTCTTGAGAAATTCAAATGGTCATAACTTTTCACATGGATGTCCGATTCGGGCGCATAATATGTCGAGAGGCTAGAAATTGAACAATGGAAGCTCTTTAAAAATTCAAATAGTCATAACTTTTCACACGGATGTCCGACTTAGGCAAATCACATATCGAGACGGCCAAAATTGGACAACGGAAGCTCTTGAGAAATTCGAATGGTCACAACTTTGAACTCGGATGTCCACTTCAGGCGCATCACATATAGAGGCGCTCGAAAATGAACAACGGAAGCTCTCGAGAAATTCAAATGGTCATAACTTTTCACACTGAGGTCCGATTCAGGCTTATAATATATCGATACGCTTGAAATTAAACATCGGAAACTCTCGATAAATTCAAATGGTCATAACTTTTCACACGGATGTTAGATTAAGGCGCATCACATATAGAGACGCTCGAAAATGAACAACGGAAGCTCTCAAGAAATTCAAATGGTCATAACTTATCACTCGGATGTCCGATATGGGCGCATAATATGTCGAGAGGCTTGAAATTGAACAACGGAAGCTCTTGAGAAATTCAAATGGTCATAACTTTTCACACGGATGTTAGATTAAGGCACATCACATATAGAGACGCACGAAATTGAACAACGGAATCTCCTGAGAAATTCAAATGGTCATAACGTTTCACACGGATGTCCGATTCGGGAGCATAATATGTCAAGACGCTCGAAATTGAACAATGGAAGCTCTCGAGAAATTCAGATGGCCATAACTTTTCACACGGATGTCTGATTCAGGAGCATCACGTATAGAGACGCACGAAATTGAACAACGGAAGCTCTCGAGAAATTCAAATGGTCATAACCTTACACACTGAGGTCCGATTTAGGGATATAATATATCGAGACCCTCGAAATTGAACATTGGAAGCTCTCGAGAAACTCAAATGGTCATAACTTTTCACACGGATGTCCGATTCGGGCGCATAATATGTCAAGACGCTCGAAAATGAACAACAGAAGCTCTCGAGAAATGCAAATGGTCATAACATTTCACTCGAATGTCCGATTCAGGCATACCACATATACAGACGCCTGAAATTAAACAATGGAAGCTCTCGAGAAATTCAAATGGTCATAACTTTTCACACGGATCTTAGATTAAGGCGCATCACATATAGAGACGCTCGAAAATGAACAACGGAAGCTCTCGAGAAATTCAAATGGTCATAACTTTTCACTCGGATGTCCGATTCAGGAGCATAATATGTCGAGAGGCTCGAAATTGAACAACGAAAGCTCTTGAGAAATTCAAATGGTCATAACTTTTCACACGGATGTCCGATTCGAGTAAATCACATATCGAGACACTCAGAATTGAACAACGGAAGCTCTTGAGAAATTCAAATGGTTATAACATTTAACTCGAATGTCCAATTTAAGCGCATCACATATAGTGACACTCGAAATTGAACAACGGAAGCTCTCGTGAAATTCAAATGTCATAACTTTTCACACAGATGTCGATTCAGGCTTATAATATATCGATACGGTCGAAATTAAACATCGGAAACTCTCGAAATATTCAAATGGCCATAACGTTTCACACGGATGTCCGATTCGGGCGCATAATATGTCGAGAGGCTCGAAATTGAACAACGGAAGCTCTTGAGAAATTCAAATGGTCATAACTTTTCACACTCAGGTCCGATTAAGGCTTATAATATATCGATACGCTCGAAATTAAACATCGGAAACTCTCGAGAAATTCAAATGGTCATAACTTTTCACACGGATGTCCGATTCGATCTCATAAGATGTCGAGAGGCACGAAATAGAACAAAGGAAGCTCTTGAGAAATTCGAATTTTCATAACTTTTCACACGGATGTCCGATTCAGGCTTATAATATATCGATACACTCGAAATTAAACATCGAAAACTC
This sequence comes from Glycine soja, assembly GCF_004193775.1. NCBI lineage: Eukaryota > Viridiplantae > Streptophyta > Magnoliopsida > Fabales > Fabaceae > Glycine > Glycine soja. The sequence continues at coordinate 12,858 of NW_021143971.1, forward strand.
TCGAAAAATTCAAATGGTCATAACTTTTCACACGGATGTTCGATTCGGGCGCATAAGATGTCGAGAGGCTCAAAATTGAACAAAGGAAGCTCTTGAGAATTTCAAATGGTCATAACTTTTCACACGAATGTCCGATTCAGGCTTATAATATATCGATACGCTCGAAATTAAACGTCGGAAACTCTCGGGAAATTCAAATGGTCATAACTTTTCACACGAATGTCTGATTGGGGCGCATAATATGTCGAGAGGCTCGAATTGAACAACGGAAGCTCTTGAGAAATTCAAATGGTCATAACTTTTCACACGGATGTCCGATTCAGGCAAATCACATAACGAGACGCTCAGAATTGAACAACGGAAGCTCTTGAGAAATTCAAATGGTCATAACATTTAACTCGAATGTCCAATTTAGGCGCATCACATATAGTGACACTCGAAATTGAACAAAGGAAGCTCTCGTGAAATTCAAATGGTCATAACTTTTCACACGGATGTTAGATTCATGCTTATAATATATCGATACGGTCGAAATTAAACATCGGAAACTCTCGAAAAATTCAAATGGTCATAACTTTTCACACGGATGTTCGATTCGGGCGCATAAGATGTCGAGAGGCTCAAAATTGAACAAAGGAAGCTCTTGAGAATTTCAAATGGTCATAACTTTTCACACGAATGTCCGATTCAGGCTTATAATATATCGATACGCTCGAAATTAAACGTCGGAAACTCTCGGGAAATTCAAATGGTCATAACTTTTCACACGAATGTCTGATTGGGGCGCATAATATGTCGAGAGGCTCGAATTGAACAACGGAAGCTCTTGAGAAATTCAAATGGTCATAACTTTTCACACGGATGTCCGATTCAGGCAAATCACATAACGAGACGCTCAGAATTGAACAACGGAAGCTCTTGAGAAATTCAAATGGTCATAACATTTAACTCGAATGTCCAATTTAGGCACATCACATATAGTGACACTCGAAATTGAACAAAGGAAGCTCTCGTGAAATTCAAATGGTCATAACTTTTCACACGGATGTTAGATTCATGCTTATAATATATCGATACGGTCGAAATTAAACATCGGAAACTCTCGAAATATTCAAATGGCCATAACTTTTCACACGGATGTCCGATTCGGGCGCATAATATGTCGAGAGGATCAAAATTGAACAACGGAAGCTCTTGAGAAATTCAAATGGTCATAACCTTTCACACGGATGTTAGATTAAGGCGCATCACATATAGAGACGCTCGAAAATGAACAACGGAAGCTCTCGAGAAATTAAAATGGTCATAACTTTTCACTCTGAGGTCCGAATCAGGCTTATAATATATTGATATGCTCGAAATTTAACATCGGAAGGTCTCGAGAAATTGAAATGGTCATAACTTTTCACACGGATGTCCGATTCGGGCGCATATTATGTCGAGAGGCTCGAAATTGAACAACGGAAGCTCTTGAGAAATTCAAATGGTCATAACTTTTCACACGGATGATAGATTAAGGCACATCACATATAGAGACGCTCGAAAATGAACAATGGAAGCTCTCGGGAAATTAAAATGGTCATAACTTTTCACACTAATGTCCGATTCAGGCTTATAGTATATCGATACGCTCGAAATTAAACATCGGAAACTCTCGAGAAATTCAATGGTCATAACTTTTCACACGGATGTCCGATTCGGGCGCATAATATGTCAAGAGGCTCGAAGTTGAACAACGGAAGCTCTTGAGAAATTCAAATAGTCATAACTTTTCACACGGATGTCCGATTCAGGCAAATCACATATCGAGACGCTCAAAATTGGACAACGGAAGCTCTTTAGAAATTCGAATGGTCACAACATTGAACTCGGATGTCCAATTCAGGCGCATCACATATAGAGGCGCTCGAAAATGAACAATGGAAGCTCTCGAGAAATTCAAATGGTCATTACTTTTAACACGAAGGTCAAACTCGGGCACATAATATGTCTAGACGCTCGCAATGGAACAACGGAATCTTTCGAAAAATTCAAATGGTCATAACATTAAACTCGAATGTCCAATTTAGGCGCATCACATGTAGAGACGCACGAAATTGAACAACGGAATCTCTCAAGAAATTCAAATGGTCATAACGTTTCACACGGATGTCCGATTAAGGCTTATAATATATCGATACGCTCGAAATTAAACATCGGAAACTCTCGAGAAATTCAAATGGTCATAACTTTTCACACGGATGTCCGATTCGATCTCATAAGATGTCGAGAGGCTCGAAATAGAACAAAGGAAGCTCTTGAGAAATTCAAATTTTCATATCTTTTCACACGGATGTCCGATTCAGGCTTATAATATATCGATACACTCGAAATTAAACATAAAAAACTCTCGACAAATTCAAATGGTCATAACTTTTCACACGGATGTCCGATTCAGGCGCATAATATGTCGAGAGGCTCGAAATTGAACAACAGAAGCTCTTGAGAAATTCAAATGGTCATAACTTTTCACACGGATGTCCGATTCAGGCAAATCACATAACGAGACGCTCAGAATTGAACAACGGAAGCTCTTGAGAAATTCAAATGGTCATAACCTTTCACACGGATGTTAGATTAAGGCGCATCACATATAGAGACGCTCGAAAATGAACAACGGAAGCTCTCGAGAAATTAAAATGGTCATAACTTTTCACTCTGAGGTCCGAATCAGGCTTATAATATATTGATATGCTCGAAATTTAACATCGGAAGGTCTCGAGAAATTCAAATGGTCATAACTTTTCACACGGATGTCCGATTCGGGAGCATAATATGTCGAGAGGCTCGAAATTGAACAACGGAAGCTCTTGAGAAATTCAAATGGTCATAACTTTTCACACGGATGTTAGATTAAGGCACATCACATATAGAGACGCTCGAAAATGAACAACGGAAGCTCTCGGGAAATTAAAATGGTCATAACTTTTCACACTAATGTCCGATTCAGGCTTATAATATATCGATACGCTCGAAATTAAACATCGGAAACTCTCGAGAAATTCAATGGTCATAACTTTTCACAAGGATGTCCGATTCGGGCGCATAATATGTCAAGAGGCTCGAAGTTGAACAACGGAAGCTGTTGAGAAATTCAAATAGTCATAACTTTTCACACGGATGTCCGATTCAGGCAAATCACATATCGAGACGCTCAAAATTGGACAACAGAAGCTCTTTAGAAATTCGAATGGTCACAACATTGAACTCGGATGTCCAATTCAGGCGCATCACATGTAGAGACGCACGAAATTGAACAACGGAATCTCTCAAGAAATTCAAATGGTCATAACGTTTCACACGGATGTCCGATTCGGGATCATAATATGTCAAGACGCTCGAAATTGAACAATGGAAGCTCTCGAGAAATTCAGATGGCCATAACTTTTCACACGGATGTCCGATTCAGGAGCATCACATATAGAGACGCACGAAATTGAACAACGGAAGCTCTCGAGAAATTCAAATGGTCATAACCTTACACACTGAGGTCCGATTTAGGGTTATAATATATCGAGACGCTCGAAATTGAACATTGGAAGCTCTCGAGAAACTCAAATGGTCATAACTTTTCACACGGATGTCCGATTCGGGCGCATAATATGTCAAGACGCTCGGAAATGAACAACGGAAGCTCTCGAGAAATTCAAATGGTCATAACATTTCACTCGAATGTCCGATTCAGGCATATCACATATACAGACGCGTGAAATTAAACAATGGAAGCTCTCGAGAAATTCAAATGGTCATAACTTTTCACACGGATGTTAGATTAAGGCGCATCACATATAGAGACGCTCGAAAATGAACAACGGAAACTCTCGAGAAATTCAAATGGTCATAACTTTTCACTCGGATGTCCGATTCGGGAGCATAATATGTCGAGAGGCTCGAAATTGAACAACGAAAGCTCTTGAGAAATTCAAATGGTCATAACTTTTCACACGGATGTCCGATTCGAGCAAATCACATATCGAGACACTCAGAATTGAACAACGGAAGCTCTTGAGAAATTCAAATGGTGATAACATTTAACTCGAATGTCCAATTTAGGCGCATCACATATAGTGACACTCGAAATTGAACAACGGAAGCTCTCGTGAAATTCAAATGTCATAACTTTTCACACGGATGTCCGATTCAGGCATATAATATATCGATACGGTCGAAATTAAACATCGGAAACTCTCGAAATATTCAAATGGCCATAACGTTTCAGACGGATGTCCGATTCGGGCGCATAATATGTCGAGAGGCTCGAAATTGAACAACGGAAGCTCTTGAGAAATTCAAATGGTCATAACTTTTCACACGGATGTCCGATTCAGGCAAATCACATAACGAGACGCTCAGAATTGAACAACGGAAGCTCTTGAGAAATTCAAATGGTCATAACCTTTCACACGGATGTTAGATTAAGGCGCATCACATATAGAGACGCTCGAAAATGAACAACGGAAGCTCTCGAGAAATTAAAATGGTCATAACGTTTCACTCTGAGGTCCGAATCAGGCTTATAATATATTGATATGCTCGAAATTTAACATCGGAAGGTCTCGAGAAATTCAAATGGTCATAACTTTTCACACGGATGTCCGATTCGGGCGCATAATATGTCTAGAGGCTTGAAATTGAACAACGGAAGCTCTTGAGAAATTCAAATGGTCATAACTTTTCACACGGATGTTAGATTAAGGCACATCACATATAGAGACGCTCGAAAATGAACAACGGAAGCTCTCGGGAAATTAAAATGGTCATACCTTTTCACACTAATGTCTGATTCAGGCTTATAATATATCGATACACTCGAAATTAAACATCGGAAACTCTCGAGAAATTCGATGGTCATAACTTTTCACACGGATATCCGATTCGGGCGCATAATATGTCGAGAGTCTCGAAGTTGAACAACGGAAGCTCTTGAGAAATTCAAATGGTCATAACTTTTCACACGGATGTCCGATTCAGGCAAATCACATAACGAGACGCTCAGAATTGAACAACGGAAGCTCTTGAGAAATTCAAATGGTCATAACCTTTCACACGGATGTTAGATTAAGGCGCATCACAAATAGAGACGCTCGAAAATGAACAACGGAAGCTCTCGAGAAATTAAAATGGTCATAACTTTTCACACGGATGTCCGATTCGGGCGCATAATATGTCGAGACGCTCGAAATGGAACAACGGAAGCTCTCGAGAAATTCAAATGGTCATAACATTAAACTCGAATGTCCAATTTAGGCGCATCACATATAGAGACGCACGAAATTGAACAACGGAATCTCTCAAGAAATTCAAATGGTCATAACGTTTCACACGGATGTCCGATTCGGGAGCATAATATGTCAAGACGCTCGAAATTGAACAATGGAAGCTCTCGAGAAATTCAGATGGCCATAACTTTTCACACGGATGTCCGATTCAGGAGCATCACATATAGAGACGCACGAAATTGAACAACGGAGCTCTTGAGAAATTCAAATGGTCATAACCTTACACACTGAGGTCCGATTTAGGGTTATAATATATCGAGACGCACGAAATTGAACATTGGAAGCTCTCGAGAAACTCAAATGGTCATAACGTTTCACACGGATGTCCGATTCGGGCGCATAATATGTCAAGACGCTCGAAAATGAACAACGGAAGCTCTCGAGAAATTCAGATGGTCATAACTTTTCACACGAATGTTAGATTAAGGCGCATCACATATAGAGACGCTCGAAAATGAACAACGGAAGCTCTCGAGAAATTCAAATGGTCATAACTTTTCACTCGGATGTCCGATTCGGGAGCATAATATGTCGAGAGGCTCGAAGTTGAACAACGAAAGCTCTTGAGAAATTCAAATGGTCATAACTTTTCACACGGGTGTCCGATTCGAGCAAATCACATATCGAGACACTTAGAATTGAACAACGGAAGCTCTTGAGAAATTCAAATGGTGATAACATTTAACTCGAATGTCCAATTTAGGCGCATCACATATAGTGACCCTCGAAATTGAACAACGGAAGCTCTTGTGAAATTCAAATGTCATAACTTTTCACACAGATGTCCGATTCAGGCTTATAATATATCGATACGGTCGAAATTAAACATCGGAAACTCTAGAAATATTCAAATGGCCATAACGTTTCACCCGGATGTCCGATTCGGGCGCATAATATGTCGAGATGCTCGAAATTGAACAACGGAAGCTCTTGAGAAATTCAAATGGTCATAACTTTTCACACTGAGGTCCGATTAAGGCTTATAATATATCGATACGCTCGAAATTAAACATCGGAAACTCTCAAGAAATTCAATGGTCATAACTTTTCACACGGATGTCCGATTCGGGATCATAATATGTCAAGACGCTCGAAATTGAACAATGGAAGCTCTCGAGAAATTCAGATGGCCATAACTTTTCACACGGATGTCCGATTCAGGAAAATCACATATCGAGACGCTCAAAATTGGACAACGGAAGCTCTTGAGAAATTCGAATGGTCACAACTTTGAACTCGGATGTCCAATTCAGGCGCATCACATATAGAGGCGCTCGAAAATAAACAACGGAAGCTCTCGAGAAATTCAAATGGTCATTACTTTTAACACGAAGGTCAAACTCGGGCACATAATATGTCGAGACGCTCGAAATGGAACAACGGAAGCTCTCAAGAAATTCAAATGGTCATAACATTAAACTCGAATGTCCAATTTAGGCACATCACATATAGAGACGCAGGAAATTGAACCACGAAATCTCTCGAGAAATTCAAATGGTCATAACTTTTCACGCGGATGTCCGATTCGGGAGCATAATATGTCAAGACGCTCGAAATTGAACAATGGAAGCTCTCGAGAAATTCAGATGGTCATAACATTTAACTCGAATGTCCAATTTAGGCATCACATATAGTGACACTCGAAATTGAACAACGGAAGCTCTCGTGAAATTCAAATGGTCATAACTTTTCACACTGAGGTCCGATTAAGGCTTATAATATATCGATACGCTCGAAATTAAACATCGGAAACTCTCAAGAAATTCAATGGTCATAACTTTTCACACGGATGTCCGATTCGGGATCATAATATGTCAAGACGCTCGAAATTGAACAATGGAAGCTCTCGAGAAATTCAGATGGCCATAACTTTTCACACGGATGTCCGATTCAGGAAAATCACATATCGAGACGCTCAAAATTGGACAACGGAAGCTCTTGAGAAATTCGAATGGTCACAACTTTGAACTCGGATGTCCAATTCAGGCGCATCACATATAGAGGCGCTCGAAAATAAACAACGGAAGCTCTCGAGAAATTCAAATGGTCATTACTTTTAACACGAAGGTCAAACTCGGGCACATAATATGTCGAGACGCTCGAAATGGAACAACGGAAGCTCTCAAGAAATTCAAATGGTCATAACATTAAACTCGAATGTCCAATTTAGGCACATCACATATAGAGACGCAGGAAATTGAACCACGAAATCTCTCGAGAAATTCAAATGGTCATAACTTTTCACGCGGATGTCCGATTCGGGAGCATAATATGTCAAGACGCTCGAAATTGAACAATGGAAGCTCTCGAGAAATTCAGATGGCCATAACTTTTAACACGGATGTCCGATTCAGGAGCATCACATATAGAGACGCACGAAATTGAACAACGGAAGCTCTCGAGAAATTCAAATGGTTATAACCTTACACACTGAGGTCCGATTTAGGGTTATAATATATCGAGACGCTCGAAATTGAACATTGGAAGCTCTCGAGAAACTCAAATGGTCATAACTTTTCACACGGATGTCCAATTCGAGCAAATCACATATCGAGACACTCAGAATTGAACAACAGAAGCTCTTGAGAAATTCAAATGCTTATAACATTTAACTCGAATGTCCAATTTAGGCGCATCACATATAGTGACACTCGAAATTGAACAACGGAAGCTCTCGTGAAATTCAAATGGTCATAACTTTTCACACAGATGTCCGATTCAGGCTTATAATATATCGATACGGTCGAAATTAAACATCTGAAACTCTCGAAATATTCAAATGGCCATAACGTTTCACACGGATGTCCGATTCGGGCGCATAATATGTTGAGAGGCTCGAAATTGAACAACGGAAGCTCTTGAGAAATTCAAATGGTCATAACTTTTCACACTGAGGTCCGATTAAGGCTTATAATATATCGATACGCTCGAAATTAAACATGGGAAAATCTCGAGAAATTCAAATGGTCATAATTTTTCACACGGATGTCCAATTCGATCTCATAAGATGTCGAGAGGCTCGAAATTGAACAAAGGAAGCTCTTGAGAAATTCAAATTTTCATAACTTTTCACACGGATGTCCGATTCAGGCTTATAATATATCGATACACTCGAAATTAAAGATCGAAAACTCTCGACAAATTTAAATGGTCAAAACTTTTCACACGGATGTTCGATTCGGGCGCATAAGATGTCCAGAGGCTCGAAAATGAACAATGGAAGCTCTCGAGAAATTAAAATGGTCATAACTTTTCACACTGAGGTCCGATTCAGGCTTATAATATATTGATATGCTCGAAATTAAATATCGGAAGCTCTTGAGAAATTCAAATGGTCATAACTTTTCACGCGGATGTCCGATTCGGGAGCATAATATGTCGAGAGGCTCGAAATTGAACAACGAAAGCTTTTGAGAAATTCAAATGGTCATAACTTTTCACACGGATGTCCGATTCGAGAAAATCACATATCGAGACGCTCAGAATTGAACAACGGAAGCTCTTGAGAAATTCAAATGGTCATAACATTTAACTCGAATGTCCAATTTAGGCGCATCACATATAGTGACACTCGAAATTGAACAAAGGAAGCTCTCGTGAAATTCAAATGGTCATAACTTTTCACACGGATGTTAGATTCATGCTTATAATATATCGATACGGTCGAAATTAAAGATCGAAAACTCTCGAAATATTCAAATGGCCATAACTTTTCACACGGATGTCCGATTCGGGCGCATAATATGTCGAGAGGATCAAAATTGAACAACGGAAGCTCTTGAGAAATTCAAATGGTCATAACTTTTCACACTAAGGTCCGATTAAGGCTTATAATTTATCGATATGCTCGAAATTAAACATCGGAAACTCTCGAGAAATTCAAATGGTCATAACTTTTCACACGGATGTCCGATTCGATCGCATAAGTGTCGAGAGGCTCGAAATTGAACAAAGGAAGCTCTTGAGAAATTCAATTTTTCATAACTTTTCACACGAATGTCCGATTCAGGCTTATAATATATCGATACACTCGAAATTAAACATCGAAAACTCTCGACAAATTCAAATGGTCATAACTTTTCACACGGATGTTCGATTCGGGCGCATAATATATCGAGAGGCTCAAAATTGAACAACGGAAGCTCTTGAGAAATTCAAATGGTCATAACTTTTCACACGGATGTCCGATTCAGGCAAATTAGATATCGAGACGCTCAGAATTGAACAACGGAAGCTCTTGAGAATTTCAAATCGTCATAACTTTTCACACGAAGGTCCGATTCAGGCTTATAATATATCGATACGCTCGAAATTAAACGTCGGAAACTCTCGGGAAATTCAAATGGTCATAACTTTTCACACGGATGTCCGATTCGGGCGCATAATATGTCGAGAGGCTCAAAATTGAACAACGGAAGCTCTCGTGAAATTCAAATAGTCATAACTTTTCACACAGATGTCCGATTCAGGCTTATAATATTTCGATACGGTCGAAATTAAACATCGGAAACTCTCGAAATATTCAAATGGCCATAACTTTTCACACGGATGTCCGATTCGGGCGCATAATATGTCGATAGGCTCAAAATTGAACAATGGAAGCTCTTGAGAATTTGAAATGGTCATAACTTTTCACACGAATGTCCGATTCAGGCTTATAATATATCGATACGCTCGAACTTAAACGTCATAAACTCTCGGGAAATTCAAATGGTCATAACTTTCCACACGGATGTCCGATTCGGGCGCATAATATGTCGAGAGGCTCAAAATTGAACAATGGAAGCTCTTGAGAAATTCAAATGTTCATAACTTTTCACACGGATGTCCGATTCAGGTAAATCAGATATCTAGACGCTCAGAATTGAACAACGGAAGCTCTTGAGAAATTCAAATGGTCATAACCTTTCACACGGATGTTAGAATAAGACGCATCACATATAGTGACGCTCAAAAATGAACATCGGAAGCTCTTGAGAAATTCAAATGGTCATAACTTTTCATACGGATGTCCGATTCGGGTGCATAATATGTCGAGAGGCTCGAAATTGAACAACGGAAGCTCTTGAGAAATTCAAATGGTCATAAATTTTCACACTGAGGTCCGATAAAGGCTTATCATATATCGATACGCTCGAAATTAAACATCGGAAACTCTCGAGAAATTCAAATGGTCATAACCTTTCACACGGATGTTAGATTAAGACGTATCACATATAGTGACGCTCAAAATTGAACAATGGAAGATCTTGAGAATTTGAAATGGTCATAACTTTTCACACGAATGTCCGATTCAGGCTTATAATATATCGATACGCTCGAACTTAAACGTCATAAACTCTCGGGAAATTCAAATGGTCATAACTTTCCACACGGATGTCCGATTCGGGCGCATAATATGTCGAGAGGCTCAAAATTGAACAATGGAAGCTCTTGAGAAATTCAAATGTTCATAACTTTTCACACGGATGTCCGATTCAGGTAAATCAGATATCTAGACGCTCAGAATTGAACAACGGAAGCTCTTGAGAAATTCAAATGGTCATAACCTTTCACACGGATGTTAGAATAAGACGCATCACATATAGTGACGCTCAAAAATGAACATCGGAAGCTCTTGAGAAATTCAAATGGTCATAACTTTTCACACGAATGTCCGATTCGGGAGCATAATATGTCAAGACGCTCGAAATTGAACACCGGAAGCTCTCATGAAATTCAAATGCTCATAACTTTTCACACGGATGTCTGATTCAGGTGAATCACATATCGAGACGCTCAAAATTGAACAACGGAAACTCTTTAGAAATTCAAATGGTCATAACTTTTAACTCGGATGTCCGATTCAGGCGCCTCACATATGGAGACGCTCGAAAATCAACAACGAAAGCTCTCGTGAAATTCAAATGGTCGTAACTTTTCACACTAAGGTCTGATTCAGACGCATAATATATCGAGAGGCTCGAAATTTAACAACGGAAGCTCTAGAGAAATTCAAATGGTCATAACTTTTGATACGGATCTCCAATTCAGATGCATCGCATATCGAGACATTCGAAATTGAACAACGGAAGCTCTTTAGAAATTCAAATGGTCATAACTTTTAACTCGGATGTCGGATTTAGGCGACTCACATATAGAGACGCTCGAAAATCAACATCGGAAGCTCTCGAGAAATTCA
>NW_021143972.1:0-63676 GCF_004193775.1 Glycine soja
AATGCGAATATGCCAGTTTTGGCCGAAACAAAACGTCGGTTGAGCTCGCACAAAAAAACCTAGTCGACCTACATTGTACATTTTTTATGCAACACCAAAACAAGAAAAGTTCCTCTGCCGAAAAAAAAAAAAACATTATCGGCCTTTTTAAAAAAAAATTACACAATGTCGGCTGAAAAATATCAGTCGGGGCTACTTCACGACATATGTCGGCTATTGAGTTTTCTATACAATCTCTTAATGAAATATGCATGATGCCGGTAAGGAAATGTTCGATCGGCGTCATGCGGTGATGCTTCCTTTTTTACCTCGATCGGTCATCTTTCCTGGCCGACGTCGACTGGCATTTTTTTCGATCAATATCGGTGAAAAATATTTTTTTGCCGAGATGGGCTAATGTTTTCCTGGCCGCATAAATGCGAATATGCCAGTTTTTGCCGAAACAAAACGTCGGTTGATCTCGCTCAAAAAAACCTACCCGACCTACATTGTACATTTTTTATGCAACACCAAAACAAGAAAACTTCCTCTGCCGTAAAAAAAAAAAAACATTATCGGCCTTTTTAAAAAAAAATTTGCACAATGTCGGCTGAAAAATATCAGTTGGGGCTACTTCACGACCGATGTCGGCTATTGAGTTTTCTATTCAATCCCTTAATGAAATATGCATGATGTCGGTAAGGAAATGTTCGATCGGCGTCATGCGGTCATGCTTCTTTTTTAGAACTCGATCGGTCATATTTCTTGGTGGACATCGACTGTCAATAATTTCACTCAATATCGATGAAAAATATTTTTTTGCCGAATGGGGCTAATGTGTTCCTGGCCGAATAAATGGGAACATGCCAGTTTCGGCCGAAACAAAACATCGGTTGAGCTCGCACAAAAAAACCTAGCTGACCTACATTGTACATTTTTTTTGCAACACCAAAACACGAAAACTTACTCTGCCGTAAAAAAAAACATTATCGGCCATCAAGCGTTTTTAAAAAAAATTGCGCAATGTCAGCTGAAAAATATCAGTCGGGCTACTTCACGACAGATGTCGGCTATTGAGTTTTCTATTCAATCGCTTAATGAAATATGCATGATGTCGGTAAGGAAATGTTCGATCGGCGTCATGCGGTGATGCTTCCTTTTTAACCTTGATCGGTCATCTTTCCTGGCCGACGTCGACTGGCATTTTTTTCGATCAATATCGGTGAAAAATATTTTTTTGCCGAAATGGGCTAATGTTTTCCTGGCCGAATGAATGCGAATATGCCAGTTTCGGCCGAAACAAAACGTCGGTTGAGGTCGCTCAAAAAAACCTAGCCGACCTACATTGTACATTTTTTATGCAACACCAAAACAAGAAAACTTCCTCTGCCGTAAAAAAAACATTATCGGCCAGCGAGCGTTTTTAAAAAAAAATTGCTCAATGTCGGCTGAAAAATATCAATCGGGGGGCTACTTCACGACCGATGTCGGCTATTGAGTTTTCTATACAATCTCTTAATGAAATATGCATGATGTCGGTAAGGAAATGTTCGATCGGCGTCATGCGGTGATGCTTCATTTTTAGACCTCGATCGGTCATCTTTCTTGGCGGACGTCGACTGTCAATTTTTTCAATCAATATCTGTGAAAAATATTGTTTTGCCGAGATGGACTAATGTTTTCCTGGCCGAATAAATGGGAACATGTCAGTTTCGGCCGAAACAAGAGGTCGGTTGAGGTCGCACAAAAAAACCTAGTCGACCTACATTTTACATTTTTTATGCAACACCAAAACAAGAAAACTTCCTCTGCCGTAAAAAAAAACATTATCGGCCAGCGAGCGTTTTTAAAAAGAAATTGCGCAATGTCAACTGAAAAATATCAGTCGGGCTACTTCACGACATATGTCGGCTATTGAGTTTTCTATACAATCTCCTAATGAAATATGCATGATGCCGGTAAGGAAATGTTCGATCGGCGTCATGCGGTGATGCTTCCTTTTTTACCTCGATCGGTCATCTTTCCTGGCCGACGTCGACTGGCATTTTTTTCGATCAATATCGGTGAAAAATATTTTTTTGCCGAGATGGGCTAATGTTTGCCAGGCCGCATAAATGCGAATATGCCAGTTTTGGCCGAAACAAAACGTCGGTTGATCTCGCTCAAAAAAACGTACCCGACCTACATTGTACATTTTTTATGCAACACAAAAACAAGAAAACTTCCTCTACCGTAAAAAAAAAAACATTATCGGCCTTTTTAAAAAAAAATTGCGCAATGTCGGCTGAAAAATATCAGTCGGGACTACTTCACGACCGATGTCGGCTATTGAGTTTTCTATTCAATCCCTTAATGAAATGTGCATGATGTCGGTAAGGAAATGTTCGATCGGCCTCATGCGGTCATGCTTCTTTTTTAGAACTCGATCGGTCATATTTCTTGGTGGACATCGACTGTCAATAATTTCACTCAATATCGATGAAAAATATTTTTTTGCCGAGATGGGCCAATGTTTTCCTGGCCGAATAAATTGGAATATGCCAGTTTCGGCCGAAATAAAACGTCGGTTGAGCTCGCTCTAAAAAACCTAGCCGACAAACATTGTACATTTTTTTATGCAACACCAAAACAAGAAAACATCCTCTGCCGTAAAAAAAAACATTATCGGCCAGCGAGCGTTTTTAAAAAGAAATTGCGCAATGTCAACTGAAAAATATCAGTCGGGCTACTTCACGATAGATGTCGGCTATTGTGTTTTCTATTCAATCCCTTAATGAAATATGCATGATGCCGGTAAGGAAATATTCGATCGGCGTCATGCGGTGATGCTTCCTTTTTAACCTCGATCGGTCATCTTTCCTGGCCGACGTCGACTGATATTTTTTTCGATCAATATCGGTGCAAAATATTTTTTTGCCGAGATGGGCTAATGTTTTCCTGGCCGAATAAATGCGAACATGGAAGTTTCGGCCAAAACAAAACGTCGGTTGAGCTCGCTCAAAAAAACCTAGCCGACCTACATTGTACATTTTTTATGCAACACCAAAACAAGAAAACTTCCTCTGCCGTTAAAAAAAACATTATCGGCCAACGAACTTTTTAAAAAAAAATTGCGCAATGTCGGCTGAAAAATATCAGTCGGGGCAACTTCAAGACCGATGTCGGATATTGATTTTTCTATTCAATCCCTTAATGAAATATGCATGATGTCGGTAAGGAAATGTTCGATCGGCGTCATGCGGTGATAATTCCTTTTTAACCTCGATCGGTCATCTCTCCTGGCCGACGTCGACTGGCATTTTTTTCGATCAATATCTGTGAAAAATATTTTTTTGCCGAGATGGGCTAATGTTTTCCTGGCCGAATGAATGCGAATATGCCAGTTTCGGCCGAAACAAAACGTCGGTTGAGGTCGCTCAAAAAAACCTAGCCGACCTACATTGTACATTTTTTATGCAACACCAAAACAAGAAAACTTCCTCTGCCATAAAAAAAAACATTAACGGCCAGCGAACGTTTTTAAAAAAAAAAAATTGCGCAATGTCGGCTGAAAAATATCAGTCGGGGCTACTTCACGACCGATGTCGGCTATTGAGTTTTCTATTCAATCGCTTAATGAAATATGCATGATGTCGGTAAGGAAATGTTCGATCGGCGTCATGCGGTGATGCTTCCTTTTTAACCTTGATCGGTCATCTTTCCTGGCCGACGTCGACTGGCATTTTTTTCGATCAATATCGGTGAAAAATATTTTTTTGCCGAAATGGGCTAATGTTTTCCTGGCCGAATGAATGCGAATATGCCAGTTTCGGCCGAAACAAAACGTCGGTTGAGGTCGCTCAAAAAAACCTAGCCGACCTACATTGTACATTTATTATGCAACACCAAAACAAGAAAACTTCCTCTGCCGTAAAAAAAAACATTATCGGCCAGCGAGCGTTTTTAAAAAGAAATTGCGCAATGTCAACTGAAAAATATCAGTTGGGCTACTTCACGACCGATGTCGGCTATTGAGTTTTCTATTCAATCCCTTAATGAAATATGCATGATGTCGGTAAGGAAATGTTCGATCGGCGTCATGCGGTGATGCTTCCTTTTTAACCTCGATCGGTCATCTTTCTTGGCGGACGTCGACTGTCAATTTTTTCAATCAATATCTGTGAATAATATTTTTTTGCCGAGACGGGCTAATGTTTTCCTGGCCGAATCAATGCGAATATGCCAGTTTCGGCCAAAATAAAACGTCGGTTGAACTCGCTCAAAAAAACCTTGCCGACCTACATTGTACATTTTTTATGCAACACCAAAACAAGAAAACTTCCTCTGCCTTAAAAAAAAACATTATCGGCCAGCGAGCGTTTTTAAAAAAATTTGCGCAATGTCGGCTGAAAAATATCAGTCGGGGCTACTTCACGACCGATGTCGGCTATTGAGTTTTCTATTCAATCCCTTAATGAAATATGCATGATGTCGGTAAGGAAATGTTCGATCGGCGTCATGCGGTGATGCTTCCTTTTTAACCTCGATCGGTCATCTTTCCTGGCCGACGTCGATTGGCATTTTTTTCGATCAACATCGGTGAATAATATTTTTTTGCCGAGATGGGCTAATGTTTGCCTGGCCGAATAAATGAGAACATGCCAGTTTCGGCCGAAACAAAACGTCGGTTGAGCTCGCTCAAAAAAACCTAACCGACCTACATTGTACATTTTTCATGCAACACCAAAACAAGAAAAGTTCCTCTGCCGTAAAGAAAACATTATCGGCCAGCGAGCGTATTTAAAAAAAAAGTCGGCTGAAAAATATCAGTCGGGGGCTACTTCACGACCGATGTCGGCTATCGAGTTTTCTATAAAATCTCTTAATGAAATTTGCATGATGTCGGTAAGGAAATGTTCGATCGGCGTCATGCGGTGATACTTCTTTTTTAGACCTCGATCGGTCATCTTTCTTGGCGGACGTCGACTGTCAATTTTTTCAATCAATATCTGTGAATAATATTTTTTTGCCGAGATGGGCTAATGTTTTCCTGGCCGAATAAATGGGAACATGCCAGTTTCGGCCGAAACAAAACGTCGGTTGAGCTCGTTCAAAAAAACCTAGCCGACCTACATTGTACATTTTTCATGCAACACCAAAACAAGAAAACTTCCTCTGCCGTAAAAAAAAACATTATCGGCCAGCGAGCGTTTTTAAAAAGAAATTGCGCAATGTCAACTGAAAAATATCAGTCGGGCTACTTCACCACGGATTTCGGCTATTGAGTTTTCTATTCAATCCCTTAATGAAATATGCATGATGTCGGTAAGGAAATGTTCGATTGGCGTCATGCGGTGATGCTTCCTTTTTAACCTCGATCGGTCATCTTTCCTGGCCGACGTCAACTGGCATTTTTTTCGATCAATATCGGTGAAAAATATTTTTTTGCCGAGATGGGCTAATGTTTTCCTGGCCGAATAAATGCGAAAAAGCGAGTTTCGGCCGAAACAAAACGTCGGTTGAGCTCGCACAAAAAAACCTAGCCGACCTACATTGTACATTTTTTATGCAACACC
The DNA here is from genome assembly GCF_004193775.1 of Glycine soja. NCBI lineage: Eukaryota > Viridiplantae > Streptophyta > Magnoliopsida > Fabales > Fabaceae > Glycine > Glycine soja. Next base: position 5,535 of record NW_021143972.1, read on the forward strand.
AAAACAAGAAAAGTTCCTCTGCCGTAAAAAAAAACATTATCCGCCAGCGAGCGTTTTTAAAAAAAAAATTGCGCAATGTCAGCTGAAAAATATCTGTCGGGGCTACTTCACGACCGATGTCGGCTATTGAGTTTTCTATTCAATCCCTTAATGAAATAATATGCATGATGTCGGCAAGGAAATGTTCTATCGGCGTCATGCGGTCATGCTTCTTTTTTAGACCTCGATCGGTCATCTTTCTTGGCGGACGTCGACTGTCAATTTTTTCAATCAATATCTATGAAAAATGTTTTTTTGCCGAGATGGGCTAATGTTTTCCTGGCCGAATAAATGGGAACATGCCAGTTTCGGCCGAAACAAAATGTCGGTTGAGCTCGCTCAAAAAAACCTAGCCGACCTACATTGTACATTTTTCATGCAACACCAAACCAAGAAAACTTCCTTTGCCGTAAAAAAAAACATTATCGGCCAGCAAGCGTTTTTAAAAAGAAATTGCGCAATGTCAATTGAAAAATATCAGTCGGGATACTTCACGACAGATGTCAGCTATTGAGTTTTCTATTCAATCCCTTAATGAAATATGCATGATGTCGGTAAGGAAATGTTCGAACGGCGTCATGCGGTCATGCTTCTTTTTTAGACCTCGATGGGTCATATTTCCTAGCCGACGTCGACTGGCATTTTTTTCGATCAATATCGGTGAAAAATATTTTTTTGCCGAGATAGGCTAATGTTTTCCTGGCCGAATAAATGGGAACATGCCAGTTTCGGCCGAAACAAAACGTCGGTTGAGCTCCCCTAAAAAAACCTAGCCGACCTACATTGTATATTTTTTATGCAACACCAAAACAAGAAAACTTCCTCTGTCGTAAAAAAAACATTACCGGCCAGCGAGCTTTTTTAAAATGAAAATTGCGCAATGTCGGCTGAAAAATATCAGTCGGGGCTACTTCGCGACCGATGTCGGCTATTGACTTTTCTATTCAATCCCTTAATGAAATATGCATGATGTCGGTAAGGAAATGTTCGATCGACGTCATGCGGTCATGCTTCTTTTTTAGACCTCGATCGGTCATATTTCCTGGCCGACGTCGACTGGCATTTTTTTCGATCAATATCTTTGAAAAATATTTTTTTGCCGAGATGGGCTAATGTTTTCCTGGCCGAATAAATGGGAACATGCCAGTTTCGGCCGAAACAAAACGTCGGTTGAGCTCGCACAAAAAAACCTAGCCGACCTACATTTTATATTTTTTATGCAACACCAAAACAAGAAAACTTTCTCTGCCGTAAAAAAAAAACATTATCGGCCAGCAAGCGTTTTTAAAATGAAAATTGCGCAATGTCGGCTGAAAAATATCAGTCGGGGCTACTTCGTGACCGATGTCGGCTATCGAGTTTTTTATTCAATCCCTTAATGAAATATGCATGATATCGGAATGGAAATGTTCGATCGGCGTCATGCGGTGATGCTTCCTTTTTAACCTCGATCGGTCATCTTTCTGGGCGGACTTTGGCTGTCAATTTTTTCGATCAATATCTTTGAAAAATATTTTTTTGCCGAGATAAGCTAATGTTTTCCTGGCCGAATAAATGGGAACATGCCAGTTTCGGCCGAAACAAAACGTCGGTTGAGCTCGCACAAAAAAACCTAGCCGACCTACATTGTATATTTTTTATGCAACACCAAAACAAGAAAACTTCCTCTGCCGTAAAAAAAAAAATTATCGGCCAGCAAGCGTTTTTAAAATGAAAATTGCGCAATGTCGGCTGAAAAATATCAGTCGGGGCTACTTCGCAACCGATGTCGGCTATTGAGTTTTCTATTCAATCCCTTAATGAAATATGCATGATGTCGATAAGGAAATGTTCGATCGGCGTCATGCGGTCATGCTTCTTTTTTAGACCTCGATCGGTCATATTTCCTGGCCGACGTCGACTGGCATTTTTTCCGATCAATATCGGTGAAAAATATTTTTTTGCCGAGATGGGCTAATGTTTTCCTGGTCGAATAAATGCGAATATGCCAGTTTCGGTTGAAACAAAACGTCGATGAGCTCGCACAAAAAAACCTAGCCGACCTACATTGTACATTTTTTATGCAACACCAAAACAAGAAAACTTCCTCTGCCGTAAACAAAAACATTATCGGCCAGCGAGCGTTTTTAAAAAGAAATTGCGCAATATCAACAGAAAAATATCAGTCGGGATACTTCACGACAGATGTCTTCTATTGAGTTTTCTATTCAATCCCTTAATGAAATATGCATGATGTCGGTAAGGAAATGTTCGATCGGCGTCATGCTTCTTTTTTAGACCTCGATCCGTCATCTTTCTTGGCGGACGTCGACTGTCAATTTTTTCGATCAATATCGGTGAAAAATATTTTTTTGCCGAGATAAGCTAATGTTTTCCTGGCCGAATAAATGGGAACATGCCAGTTTCGGCCGAAACAAAACGTCGGTTGAGCTCGCACAAAAAAGCCTAGCCGACCTACATTGTACATTTTTTATGCAACACCAAAACAAGAAAACTTTCTCTGCCGTAAAAAAAAACATTATCGGCCAGCAAGCGTTTTTAAAATGAAAATTGCGCAATGTCGGCTGAAAAATATCAGTCGGGGGCTACTTCGCGACCGATGTCGGCTATTGAGTTTTCTATTCAATCCCTTAATGAAATATGCATGATGTCGGTAAGGAAATGTTCGAACGGCGTCATGCGGTCATGCTTCTTTTTTAGACCTCGATGGGTCATATTTCCTGGCCGACGTCGACTGGCATTTTTTTCGATCAATATCGGTGAAAAATATTTTTTTGCCGAGATGGGCTAATGTTTTCCTGGCCGAATAAATGGGAACATGCCAGTTTCGGCCGAAACAAAACGTCGGTTGAGCTCGCTCAAAAAAACCTAGCCGACCTACATTGTATATTTTTTATGCAACCCCAAAACAAGAAAACTTCCTCTGCTGTAAAAAAAAAACATTATCGGCCAGCAAGCGTTTTTAAAATGAAAATTGCGCAATGTCGGCTGAATAATATCAGTCCGGGGTACTTCAAGACCGATATCGACTATTGAGTTTTCTATTCAATCCCTTAATGAAATATGCATGATGTCGGTAAGGAAATGTTCGATCGGCGTCATGCGGTCATGCTTCATTTTTAGACCTCGATTCGTCATCTTTCTTGGCGGACGTCGACTGTCAATTTTTTCGATCAATATCGGTGAAAAATATTTTTTTGCCTAGATAAGCTAATGTTTTCCTGGCCGAATAAATGGGAACATGCCAGTTTCGGCCGAAACAAAACGTCGGTTGAGCTCGCACAAAAAAACCTAGCCGACCTACATTGTACATTTTTTATGCAACACCAAAATAAGAAAACTTCCTCTGCCGTAAAAAAAAACATTATCGGCCAGCGAGCGTTTTTAAAAAGAAATTGCGCAATGTCAACTGAAAAATATCAGTCGGGATACTTCACGACAGATGTCTTCTATTGAGTTTTCTATTCAATCCCTTAATGAAATATGCATGATGTCGGTAAGGAAATGTTTGATCGGCGTCATGCGGTGATGCTTCCTTTTTAACCTCGATCGGTCATCTTTCCTGGCCGACGTCGACTGTCAATTTTTTCGATCAATATCTGTGAAAAATATTTTTTTCCCGAGATAAGCTAATGTTTTCCTGGCCGAATAAATGGGAACATGCCAGTTTCGGCCGAAACAAAACGTCAGTTGAGCTCGCACAAAAAAACCTAGCCGACCTACATTGTACATTTTTTATGCAACAACAAAACAAGAAAACTTCATCTGCCGTAAAAGAAAACATTATCGGCCAGGGAGCGTTTTTAAAAAGAAATTGCGCAATGTCGGCTGAAAAATATCAGTCGGGATACTTCAAGACCGATGTCGGCTATTGAGTTTTCTATTCAATCCCTTAATGAAATATGCATGATGTCGATAAGGAAATGTTCGATCGGCGTCATGCGATGATGCTTCCTTTTTAACCTCGATCGGTCATCTTTCCTGGCCGACGTCGACAGGCATTTTTTTCGATCAATATCGGTGAAAAATATATTTTTGCCGAGATGGGCTAATGTTTTCCTGGCCGAATAAATGCGAATATGCCAGTTTCGGTTGAAACAAAACGTCGGTTGAGCTCGCTCAAAAAAACCTAGCCGACCTACATTGTACATTTTTTATGCAACACCAAAACAAGAAAACTTCATCTGCCGTAAAAGAAAACATTATCGGCCAGCGAGCGTTTTTAAAAAGAAATTGCGCAATGTCGGCTGAAAAATATCAGTCGGGATACTTCACGACTGATGTCTTCTATTGAGTTTTCTATTCAATCCCTTAATGATATATGCATGATGTCGGTAAGGAAATGTTCGATCGGCGTCATGCGGTCATGCTTCTTTTTTAGACCTCGATCTGTCATCTTTCTTGGCGGACGTCGACTGTCAATTTTTCCGATCAATATCGGTGAAAAATATTTTTTTGCCGAGATGGGCTAATGTTTTCCTGGTCGAATAAATGCGAATATGCCAGTTTCGGTTGAAACAAAATGTCGATGAGCTCGCACAAAAAAACCTAGCCGACCTACATTGTACATTTTTTATGCAACACCAAAACAAGAAAACTTCATCTGCCGTAAAAGAAAACATTATCGGCCAGCGAGCGTTTTTAAAAAGAAATTGCGCAATGTCGGCTGAAAAATATCAGTCGGGATACTTCAAAACCGATGTCGGCTATTGAGTTTTCTATTCAATCCCTTAATGAAATATGCATGATGTCGATAAGGAAATGTTCGATCGGCGTCATGCGGTGATGCTTCCTTTTTAACCTCGATCGGTCATCTTTCCTGGCCGACGTCGACAGGCATTTTTTTCGATCAATATCGGTGAAAAATATATTTTTGCCGAGATGGGCTAATGTTTTCCTGGCCGAATAAATGCGAATATGCCAGTTTCGGTTGAAACAAAACGTCGGTTGAGCTCGCTCAAAAAAACCTAGTGATGAGAATCATGAAACTGGCCAAATACAGGCTAAAGGCCCAAGTGGAGAAGAACGAAGGCCCAAGTGGAGAAGGACAAAGCCCCCGAGTGGAGAAGGATGAAGGCCCAAGTGGAGAAGTATGAAGGCCCAGAGGCAGAGACACTATCAAGACTATTAATTGTTGCTGAAGGCCCAAGTTAAATATATTTTTTAGTTATAATTTTTATTTATTGTAATTTTGGCCCAAACTATTTAGAAGGCCCATGTCTATTTTTATTTATTGTAATTTTGGCCCAAACTATTTAGAAGGCCCATGTCTATTTTTATCTTTTTGTTCAGATACACTATAAGTATTGGTTTTTATTTTCAATAAAAAAAACTTTTGGCATTTGACAAAATTTGGTGAGAGTTTCTCTCTGGGTTCCTTGTTGAACCAATTATCAGACTTATCAAGGTAATCCTTGTGGCGTCTACCCTGACTTATCTTCCTTCACTGGAAGTGGCGTCTACCCAGACTTATCTTCCTTCACTGGAAGTGGCGTCTACCCAGACTTATCTTCCTTCATTGGAAGTGGCGTCTACCCAGACTTATCTTCCTTCACCGGAAGTGGCGTCTACCCTGACTTATCTTCCTTCATTGGAAGTGGCGTCTACCCTGACTTATCTTCCTTCACCGGAAGTGGCGTCATCAAAACCTTCGTAGCCTGTATCAAACGATCCGCCCCGTAAGGTTCACATCATCTGGTATCAGAGCTTCGGCTGTTGATACAGTGTTCAACCCTTATTGCAGGAATTTAAAAATGTCTTTCCTAAGGAGATTCCTCATGGACTGCCACCTTCAAGAGGCATAGAACATCAAGTTGATCTCCTCCCCGGAGCTTCATTGCCTAACAGGCCAACTTACAAAAGCAATCCCCAAGAGACTCAACGTAAGGATGCACATGCCAAAGTTCAGTATGTGAAAAGATTGTATGACCAAGTGAAGGTGCAAATTGCAAAGAAGAATGAAAGCTATGCCAAGCAAGTCAACAAGAAAAGGAAGGAAGTGGTACTTGAACCCGGTGATGATCCTGAACATTTGAGGACAAATGTTTTCCAAGAAGGAGGGAATGATGAGAATCATGAAACTGGCCAAATACAGGCTAAAGGCCCAAGTGGAGAAGAACGAAGGCCCAAGTGGAGAAGGACAAAGCCCCCGAGTGGAGAAGGATGAAGGCCCAAGTGGAGAAGGATGAAGGCCCAGAGGCAGAGACACTATCAAGACTATTAATTGTTGCTGAAGGCCCAAGTTAAATATATTTTTTAGTTATAATTTTTATTTATTGTAATTTTGGCCCAAACTATTTAGAAGGCCCATGTCTATTTTTATTTATTGTAATTTTGGCCCAAACTATTTAGAAGGCCCATGTCTATTTTTATCTTTTTGTTCAGATACACTATAAGTATTGGTTTTTATTTTCAATAAAAAAAACTTTTGGCATTTGACAAAATTTGGTGAGAGTTTCTCTCTGGGTTCCTTGTTGAACCAATTATCAGACTTATCAAGGTAATCCTTGTGGCGTCTACCCTGACTTATCTTCCTTCACTGGAAGTGGCGTCTACCCAGACTTATCTTCCTTCACCGGAAGTGGCGTCTACCCAGACTTATCTTCCTTCACCGGAAGTGGCATCTACCCTGACTTATCTTCCTTCACCGGAAGTGGCGTCATCCAAAAGCTCTACAGCCTGTATCAAGCGATCCGCCCCGTAAGATTCACATCACCTAGCCGACCTACATTGTATATTTTTTATGCAACACCAAAACAAGAAAACTTCCTCTGCCGTAAACAAAAACATTATCGGCCAGCGAGCGTTTTTAAAAAGAAATTGCGCAATATCAACTGAAAAATATCAGTCGGGATACTTCACGACAGATGTCTTCTATTGAGTTTTCTATTCAATCCCTTAATGAAATATGCATGATGTCGGTAAGGAAATGTTCGATCGGCGTCATGCGGTCATGCTTCTTTTTTAGACCTCGATCTGTCATCTTTCTTGGCGGACGTCGACTGTCAATTTTTCGATCAATATCGGAGAAAAATATTTTTTTGCCGAGATAAGCTAATGTTTTCCTGGCCGAATAAATGCGAATATGCCAGTTTCGGTTGAAACAAAATGTCGATGAGCTCGCACAAAAAAACCTAGCCGACCTACATTGTACATTTTTTATGCAACACCAAAACAAGAAAACTTCATCTGCCGTAAAAGAAAACATTATCGGCCAGCGAGCGTTTTTAAAAAGAAATTGCGCAATGTCGGCTGAAAAATATCAGTCGGGATACTTCAAGACCGATGTCGGCTATTGAGTTTTCTATTCAATCCCTTAATGAAATATGCATGATGTCGGTAAGGAAATGTTCGATCGGCGTCATGCGGTCATGCTTCTTTTTTAGACCTCGATCGGTCATATTTCCTGGCCGACGTCGACTGACATTTTTTCCGATCAATATCGGTGAAAAATATTTTTTTGACGAGATGGGCTAATGTTTTCCTGGTCGAATAAATGCGAATATGCCAGTTTCGGTAGAAACAAAATGTCGATGAGCTCGCACAAAAAAACCTAGCCGACCTACATTGTACATTTTTTATGCAACACCAAAACAAGAAAACTTCCTCTGCCGTAAAAAAAAACATTATCGGCCAGCGAGCGTTTTTAAAAAGAAATTGCGCAATGTCAACTGAAAAATATCAGTCGGGATACTTCACGACAGATGTCTTCTATTGAGTTTTCTATTCAATCCCTTAATGAAATATGCATGATGTCGAAAAGGAAATGTTCGATCGGCGTCATGCGGTGATGCTTCCTTTTTAACCTCGATCGGTCATCTTTCCTGGCCGACGTCGACTGTCAATTTTTTCGATCAATATCTGTGAAAAATATTTTTTTCCCGAGATAAGCTAATGTTTTCCAGGCCGAATAAATGGGAACATGCCAGTTTCGGCCGAAACAAAACGTCAGTTGAGCTCGCACAAAAAAACCTAGCCGACCTATATTGTACATTTTTTATGCAACACCAAAACAAGAAAACTTCCTCTGCCGTAAAAAAAAACATTATCGGCCAGCGAGCGTTTTTAAAAAGAAATTGCGCAATGTCAACTGAAAAATATCAGTCGGGATACTTCACGACAGATGTCTTCTATTGAGTTTTCTATTCAATCCCTTAATGAAATATGCATGATGTAGGTAAGGAAATGTTTGATCGGCGTCATGCGGTGATGCTTCCTTTTTAACCTCGATCGGTCATCTTTCCTGGCCGACGTCGACTGTCAATTTTTTGGATCAATATCTGTGAAAAATATTTTTTTGCCGAGATAAGCTAATGTTTTCCTGGCCGAATAAATGGGAACATGCCAGTTTCGGCCGAAACAAAACGTCGGTTGAAATCGCACAAAAAAACCTAGCCGACCTACATTGTATATTTTTTATGCAACACCAAAACAAGAAAACTTCCTCTGCCGAAAAGAAAACAATATCGGCCAGCGAGCGTTTTTAAAATGAAAATTGCGCAATGTCGGCTGAAAAATATCAGTCGGGGCTACTTCGCGACCGATGTCGGCTATTGAGTTTTCTATTCAATCCCTTTGATGTGAACCTTACGGGGCGGATCGCTTGATACAGGCTGTAGAGTTTTTGGATGACGCCACTTCCGGTGAAGGAAGATAAGTCAGGGTAGACGCCACTTCCGGTGAAGGAAGATAAGTCCGGGTAGACGCCACTTCCAGTGAAGGAAGATAAGTCAAGGTAGACGCCACAAGGATTACCTTGATAAGTCTGATAATTGGTTCAACAAGGAACCCAGAGAGAAACTCTCATCAAATTTTATCAAATGCCAAAAGTTTTTTTTTATTGAAAATAAAAACCAATACTTATAGTGTATCTGAACAAAAAGATAAAAATAGACATGGGCCTTCTAAATAGGTTGGGCCAAAACTACAATAAATAAAAATTATAACTAAAAACATATTTAACTTGGGCCTTCAAATTAGTTTGGGCCTTCAGCAACAATTAATTGTCTTGATAGTGTCTCTACCTCTGGGCCTTCATCCTTCTCCACTTGAGCCTTCATCCTTCTCCACTTGGGGGCTTTGTCCTTCTCCACTTGGGCCTTCGTCCTTCTCCACTTGGGCCTTTAGCCTGCATTTGGCCAGTTTCATGATTCTCATCATTCCCTCCTTCTTGGAAAACATTTGTCCTCAAATGTTCAGGATCATCACCTGGTTCAAGTACCACTTCCTTCCTTTTCTTGTGGGCTTGCTTGACATAGCTTTCATTCTTCTTTGCAATTTGCACCTTCACTTGGTCATACAATCTTTTCACATACTCAACTTTGGCATGTGCATCCTTACGTTGAGTCTCTTGGGGATTGCTTTTGTAAGTTGGCCTGTTAGGCAATGAAGCTCCGGGGAGGAGATCAACTTGATGTTCTATGCCTCTTGAAGGTGGTAGTCCATGAGGAATCTCCTTAGGAAAGACATTTTTAAATTCCTGCAATAATGGTTGAACACTAGGAGAAATAGAAATAGTAAACTCATTAGAATTATCATTAGAAATTTTACTGTCTTTGCAATACTGTAGATTGAGTGGTTCATGAGCAGGTAACACTTTCGTCACTTCACTCGCCTCTGCAAAATAATTAAATTTTCTCTCATGTGTATCACTCTTTTCCTCGGGTGTATCACTCTTCTTTTTCATATTCCTTTGTGGTGCCTCACTATTTTCTTTCTCTTGTTCTCTCTTTTCTCCCATTCTGATTTGGTCATCACACACTTCTCTAGGGGATAGAGGTTTAAGAGTAAATGAGGAAGATTTGGCTATTCGTCTGTAGGGCTTTTCTTTGTTACGGTTCAACAAACGTTGCATTTGTGTAGTCCACGCGTCCAGAAATAAGCGTTGAGATTCATCCAGTTGATGATATACACCACCATTGTCACCAGCTCTTGCCATGATTAAGGAACAAAGAATTTTGCAGTAAATTAAAAAAAATTCAGGACCTCACCACACTCTACTCACGTGTTTCTCTCTTTAATGGTAGTTCACTCGTGTTTGATGCTCTCAATATAGGCTTTTGTGTGATGTTTTCACTCTTGCCTTTTACCACTCACTCCCTCTTAAGTTCCTGGATGGATCGAATTAGACACACAAGGTAATATAAAATAAAAGGAAAGACAATAGAATTATCAGAGTAACAGATTTGATTTGGGATAACAACTTGGACTTGATTTGGATAGCAGATTGGATTTGATTTGGATAACAGATTAGATTTGGATAACAAATCTGATTTGGATAAATTTTTTTGATTTGATTTGATTTGGATAATAGATCAGATTTGGGATAACAAATTAGATTTAATTTGGATAACAGATATGATAACAAATAAGATAACAGATAGGATAACAGATATGACAACTAAACTTCAAATGCTCATAACTTTTGCTACGGTTGTCTGTTTGAGGCCCACTATATATCAAAACGCTCAGAATTCAGAGGAGAATCTAGATAATGGGATTTGTTCCACGATTTTCTTTAAAAAAAACACCTCTAAATGCCTCAATTTCGTGTTCAAAGATCAAACACCCACTTTTTTTTTTTTTCAAAATTTTTGCAACTTTTTTTTTTTAACTTGAAACAGAACTCAAACAATTTTTTTTTTTACACAAAGTCTAAAAGACACTAGAAACAAGAACAAGAACGTGACAAGAACAAGAACAAGAACAAGAATAAGAATGCAAATAACAGAACAAGGACAAAAACACGAACCTAGACAAATTACGAAGAAAAAAAAAATAGGATAGGATACGATAGAACCTGTATCAAGAGCCGAAGCTCTGATACCAGATGATGTGAACCTGAGTAGCAGCGGATCGCTTGATACAGGCTACGAAGGATTGGATGACGCCACTTCCAGTGAAGGAAGATAAGTCATGGTAGACGCCACTTCCGGTTAAGGAAGATAAGTCTGGGTAGACGCCACTTCCAATGAAGGAAGATAAGTTTGGGTAGACGCCACTTCCAGTTAAGGAAGATAAGTCTGGGTAGACGCCACCAGTTTCATGATTCTCATCACCCTTAATGAAATATGCATGATGTCGGTAAGGAAATGTTCGATCGGCGTCATGCGGTCATGCTTCTTTTTTAGACCTCGATCCGTCATGTTTCTTGGCGGACGTTGACTGTCAATTTTTTCGATCAATATCGGTGAAAAATATTTTTTTGCCGAGAAATGCGAATATGCCAGTTTCGGTTGAAACAAAACGTCGATGAGCTCGCACAAAAAAACCTAGCCGACCTACATTGTACATTTTTTATGCAACACCAAAACAAGAAAACTTCCTCTGCCGTAAACAAAAACATTATCGGCCAGCGAGCGTTTTTAAAAAGAAATTGCGCAATGTCAACTGAAAAATATCAGTTGGGATACTTCACGACAGATGTCTTCTATTGAGTTTTCTATTCAATCCCTTAATGAAATATGCATGATGTCGGTAAGGAAATGTTCGATCGGCGTCATGCGGTGATGCTTCCTTTTTAACCTCGATCGGTCATCTTTCTTGGCAGACTTTGACTGTCAATTTTTTCGATTAATATCTGTGAAAAATATTTTTTTGCCGAGATAAGCTAATGTTTTCCTGGCCGAATAAATGGGAACATGCCAGTTTCGGCCGAAACAAAACGTCGGTTGAGCTCGCACAAAAAAACCTAGCCGACCTACATTGTATATTTTTTATGCAACACCAAAACAAGAAAACTTCCTCTGCCGTAAAAAAAAAACATTATCGGCCAGCAAGCGTTTTTAAAATGAAAATTGCGCAATGTAGGCTGAAAAATATCAGTCGGGGCTACTTCGCGACCGATGTCGGCTATTGAGTTTTCTATTCAATCCCTTAATGAAATATGCATGATGTCGGTAAGGAAATGTTCGATCGGCGTCATGCGGTCATGCTTCTTTTTTAGACCTCGATCGGTCATATTTCCTGGCCGACGTCGACTGGCATTTTTTTCGATCAATATCGGTGAAAAATATTTTTTTGCCGAGAAGGGCTAATGTTTTCCTGCCCGAATAAATGGGAACATGCCAGTTTCGGCCGAAACAAAACGTCGGTTGAGCTCGCTCAAAAAAACCTAGCCGACCTACATTGTATATTTTTTATGCAACACCAAAACAAGAAAACTTCCTCTGCCGTAAAAAAAAAAAAATATTATCGGCCAGCAAGCGTTTTTAAAATGAAAATTGCGCAATGTCGGCTGAAAAATATCAGTCGGGGCTACTTCGCGACCGATGTCGGCTATTGAGTTTTCTATTCAATCCCTTAATGAAATATGCATGATGTCGGTAAGGAAATGTTCGATCGGCGTCATGCGGTCATGCTTCTTTTTTAGACCTCGATCGGTCATCTTTCTTGGCGGACGTCGACTGTCAATTTTTTCGATCAATATTGGTGAAAAATATTTTTTTGCCGAGATAAGCTAATGTTTTCCTGGCCGAATAAATGGGAACATGCCAGTTTCGGCCGAAACAAAATGTCGGTTGAGCTCGCACAAAAAAACCTAGCCGACCTACATTGTACATTTTTTATGCAACACCAAAACAAGAAAACTTCCTCTGCCGTAAAAGAAAACATTATCGGCCAGCGAGCATTTTTAAAATGAAAATTGCGCAATGTCGGTTGAATAATATCAGTCCGGGGTACTTCAAGACCGATGTCGGCTATTGAGTTTTCTATTCAATCCCTTAATGAAATATGCATGATGTCGGTAAGGAAATGTTCGATCGGCGTCATGCGGTCATGCTTCTTTTTTAGACCTCGATCGGTCATCTTTCCTGGCCGAAGTCGACTGTCAATTTTTTCGATCAATATCTGTGAAAAATATTTTTTTCCCGAGATAAGCTAATGTTTTCCTGGGCGAATAAATGGGAACATGCCAGTTTCGGCCGAAACAAAACGTCGGTTGAGCTCGCACAAAAAAACCTAGCCGACCTACATTTTAAATTTTTTATGCAACACCAAAACAAGAAAACTTTCTCTGCCGTAAAAAAACAACATTATCGGCCAGCAAGCGTTTTTAAAATGAAAATTGCGCAATGTCGGCTGAAAAATATCAGTCGGGGCTACTTCGCGACCGATGTCGGCTATTGAGTTTTCTATTCAATCCCTTAATGAAATATGCATGATGTTGGTAAGGAAATGTTCGATCGGCGTCATGCGGTCATGCTTCTTTTTTAGACCTCGATCGGTCATATTTCCTGGCCGACGTCGACTGGCATTTTTTTCGATCAATATCGGTGAAAAATATTTTTTTGCCGAGAAGGGCTAATGTTTTCCTGGCCGAATAAATGGGAACATGCCAGTTTCGGCCGAAACAAAACGTCGGTTGAGCTCGCTCAAAAAAACCTAGCCGACCTACATTGTATATTTTTTATGCAACACCAAAACAAGAAAACTTCCTCTGCCGTAAAAAAAAAAAATATTATCGGCCAGCAAGCGTTTTTAAAATGAAAATTGCGCAATGTCGGCTGAAAAATATCAGTCGGGGCTACTTCGCGACCGATGTCGGCTATTGAGTTTTCTATTCAATCCCTTAATGAAATATGCATGATGTCGGTAAGGAAATGTTCGATCGGCGTCATGCGGTCATGCTTCTTTTTTAGACCTCGATCGGTCATCTTTCTTGGCGGACGTCGACTGTCAATTTTTTCGATCAATATTGGTGAAAAATATTTTTTTGCCGAGATAAGCTAATGTTTTCCTGGCCGAATAAATGGGAACATGCCAGTTTCGGCCGAAACAAAATGTCGGTTGAGCTCGCACAAAAAAACCTAGCCGACCTACATTGTACATTTTTTATGCAACACCAAAACAAGAAAACTTCCTCTGCCGTAAAAGAAAACATTATCGGCCAGCGAGCATTTTTAAAATGAAAATTGCGCAATGTCGGTTGAATAATATCAGTCCGGGGTACTTCAAGACCGATGTCGGCTATTGAGTTTTCTATTCAATCCCTTAATGAAATATGCATGATGTCGGTAAGGAAATGTTCGATCGGCGTCATGCGGTCATGCTTCTTTTTTAGACCTCGATCGGTCATCTTTCCTGGCCGAAGTCGACTGTCAATTTTTTCGATCAATATCTGTGAAAAATATTTTTTTCCCGAGATAAGCTAATGTTTTCCTGGGCGAATAAATGGGAACATGCCAGTTTCGGCCGAAACAAAACGTCGGTTGAGCTCGCACAAAAAAACCTAGCCGACCTACATTTTAAATTTTTTATGCAACACCAAAACAAGAAAACTTTCTCTGCCGTAAAAAAACAACATTATCGGCCAGCAAGCGTTTTTAAAATGAAAATTGCGCAATGTCGGCTGAAAAATATCAGTCGGGGCTACTTCGCGACCGATGTCGGCTATTGAGTTTTCTATTCAATCCCTTAATGAAATATGCATGATGTTGGTAAGGAAATGTTCGATCGGCGTCATGCGGTCATGCTTCTTTTTTAGACCTCGATCGGTCATATTTCCTGGCCGACGTCGACTGGCATTTTTTTCGATCAATATCGGTGAAAAATATTTTTTTGCCGAGAAGGGCTAATGTTTTCCTGGCCGAATAAATGGGAACATGCCAGTTTCGGCCGAAACAAAACGTCGGTTGAGCTCGCTCAAAAAAACCTAGCCGACCTACATTGTATATTTTTTATGCAACACCAAAACAAGAAAACTTCCTCTGCCGTAAAAAAAAAAAAATATTATCGGCCAGCAAGCGTTTTTAAAATGAAAATTGCGCAATGTCGGCTGAAAAATATCAGTCGGGGCTACTTCGCGACCGATGTCGGCTATTGAGTTTTCTATTCAATCCCTTAATGAAATATGCATGATGTCGGTAAGGAAATGTTCGATCGGCGTCATGCGGTCATGCTTCTTTTTTAGTCCTCGATCGGTCATCTTTCTTGGCGGACGTCGACTGTCAATTTTTTCGATCAATATTGGTGAAAAATATTTTTTTGCCGAGATAAGCTAATGTTTTCCTGGCCGAATAAATGGGAACATGCCAGTTTCGGCCGAAACAAAATGTCGGTTGAGCTCGCACAAAAAAACCTAGCCGACCTACATTGTACATTTTTTATGCAACACCAAAACAAGAAAACTTCCTCTGCCGTAAAAGAAAACATTATCGGCCAGCGAGCATTTTTAAAATGAAAATTGCGCAATGTCGGTTGAATAATATCAGTCCGGGGTACTTCAAGACCGATGTCGGCTATTGAGTTTTCTATTCAATCCCTTAATGAAATATGCATGATGTCGGTAAGGAAATGTTCGATCGGCGTCATGCGGTCATGCTTCTTTTTTAGACCTCGATCGGTCATCTTTCCTGGCCGAAGTCGACTGTCAATTTTTTCGATCAATATCTGTGAAAAATATTTTTTTCCCGAGATAAGCTAATGTTTTCCTGGGCGAATAAATGGGAACATGCCAGTTTCGGCCGAAACAAAAAGTAGGTTGAGCTCGCACAAAAAAACCTAGCCGACCTACATTGTACATTTTTTATGCAACACCAAAACAAGAAAACTTCCTCTGCCGTAAAAAAAAACATTATCGGCCAGCGAGCGTTTTTAAAAAGAAATTGCGCAATGTCAACTGAAAAATATCAGTCGGGATACTTCACGACAGATGTCTTCTATTGAGTTTTCTATTCAATCCCTTAATGAAATATGCATGATGTCGGTAAGGAAATGTTTGATCGGCGTCATGCGGTGATGCTTCCTTTTTAACCTCGATCGGTCATCTTTCCTGGCTGACGTTGACTGTCAATTTTTTCGATCAATATCTGTGAAAAATATTTTTTTCCCGAGATAAGCTAATGTTTTCCTGGCCGAATAAATGGGAACATGCCAGTTTCGGCCGAAACAAAACGTCAGTTGAGCTCGCAAAAAAAAAACCTAGCCGACCTACATTGTACATTTTTTATGCAACACCAAAACTTGAAAACTTCATCTGCCGTAAAAGAAAACATTATCGGCCAGCGAGCGTTTTTAAAAAGAAATTGCGCAATGTCGGCTGAAAAATATCAGTCGGGATACTTCAAGACCGATGTCGGCTATTGAGTTTTCTATTCAATCCCTTAATGAAATATGCATGATGTCGATAAGGAAATGTTTGATCGGCGTCATGCGGTGATGCTTCCTTTTTAACCTCGATCGGTCATCTTTCCTGGCCGACGTCGACAGGCATTTTTTTCGATCAATATCGGTGAAAAATATATTTTTGCCGAGATGGGCTAATGTTTTCCTGGCCGAATAAATGCGAATATGCCAGTTTCGGTTGAAACAAAACGTCGGTTGAGCTCGCTCAAAAAAACCTAGCCGACCTACATTGTAAATTTTTTATGCAACACCAAAACAAGAAAACTTCATCTGCCGTAAAAGAAAACATTATCGGCCAGCGAGCGTTTTTAAAAAGAAATTGCGCAATGTCGGCTGAAAAATATCAGTCGGGATACTTCACGACTGATGTCTTCTATTGAGTTTTCTATTCAATCCCTTAATGAAATATGCATGATGTCGGTAAGGAAATGTTCGATCGGCGTCATGCGGTCATGCTTCTTTTTTAGACCTCGATCTGTCATCTTTCTTGGCGGACGTCGACTGTCAATTTTTCCGATCAATATCGGTGAAAAATATTTTTTTGCCGAGATGGGCTAATGTTTTCCTGGTCGAATAAATGCGAATATGCCAGTTTCGGTTGAAACAAAAGGTCGATGAGCTCGCACAAAAAAACCTAGCCGACCTACATTGTACATTTGTTATGCAACACCAAAACAAGAAAACTTCATCTGCCGTAAAAGAAAACATTATCGGCCAGCGAGCGTTTTTAAAAAGAAATTGCGCAATGTCGGCTGAAAAATATCAGTCGGGATACTTCAAGACCGATGTCGGCTATTGAGTTTTCTATTCAATCCCTTAATGAAATATGCATGATGTCGATAAGGAAATGTTCGATCGGCGTCATGCGGTGATGCTTCCTTTTTAACCTCGATCGGTCATCTTTCCTGGCCGACGTCGACAGGCATTTTTTTCGATCAATATCGGTGAAAAATATATTTTTGCCGAGATGGGCTAATGTTTTCCTGGCCGAATAAATGCGAATATGCCAGTTTCGGTTGAAACAAAACGTCGGTTGAGCTCGCTCAAAAAAACCTAGCCGACCTACATTGTATATTTTTTATGCAACACCAAAACATGTAAACTTCCTCTGCCGTAAACAAAAACATTATCGGCCAGCGAGCGTTTTTAAAAAGAAATTGCGCAATATCAACTGAAAAATATCAGTCGGGATACTTCACGACAGATGTCTTCTATTGAGTTTTCTATTCAATCCCTTAATGAAATATGCATGATGTCGGTAAGGAAATGTTCGATCGGCGTCATGCGGTCATGCTTCTTTTTTAGACCTCGATCTGTCATCTTTCTTGGCGGACGTCGACTGTCAATTTTTTCGATCAATATCGGAGAAAAATATTTTTTTGCCGAGATAAGCTAATGTTTTCCTGGCCGAATAAATGCGAATATGCCAGTTTCGGTTGAAACAAAATGTCGATGAGCTCGCACAAAAAAACCTAGCCGACCTACATTGTACATTTTTTATGCAACACCAAAACAAGAAAACTTCCTCTGCCGTAAACAAAAACATTATCAGCCAGCGAGCGTTTTTAAAAAGAAATTGCGCAATGTCAACTGAAAAATATCAGTCGGGATACTTCACGACTGATGTCTTCTATTGAGTTTTCTATTCAATCCCTTAATGAAATATGCATGATGTCGGTAAGGAAATGTTCGATTGGCGTCATGCGGTCATGCTTCTTTTTTAGACCTCGATCTGTCATCTTTCTTGGCGGACGTCGACTGTCAATTTTTCCGATCAATATCGGTGCAAAATATTTTTTTGCCGAGATGGGCTAATGTTTTCCTGGTTGAATAAATGCGAATATGCCAGTTTCGGTTGAAACAAAATGTCGATGAGCTCGCACAAAAAAACCTAGCCGACCTACATTGTACATTTTTAATGCAACACCAAAACAAGAAAACTTCCTCTGCCGTAAAAAAAAACATTATCGGCCAGCGAGCGTTTTTAAAAAGAAATTGCGCAATGTCAACTGAAAAATATCAGTCGGGATACTTCACGACAGATGTCTTCTATTGAGTTTTCTATTCAATCCCTTAATGAAATATGCATGATGTCGGTAAGGAAATGTTCGATCGGCGTCATGCGGTGATGCTTCCTTTTTAACCTCGATCGGTCATCTTTCCTGGCCGACGTCGACTGTCAATTTTTTCGATCAATATCTGTGAAAAATATTCTTTTCCCGAGATAAGTAATGTTTTCCTGGCCGAATAAATGGGAACATGCCAGTTTCGGCCGAAACAAAACGTAAGTTGAGCTCGCACAAAAAAACCTAGCCGACCTACATTGTACATTTTTTATGCAACACCAAAACAAGAAAACTTCCTCTGCCGTAAAAAAAAAACATTATCGGCCAGCGAGCGTTTTTAAAAAGAAATTGCGCAATGTCAACTGAAAAATATCAGTCGGGATACTTCACGACAGATGTCTTCTATTGAGTTTTCTATTCAATCCCTTAATGAAATATGCATGATGTCGGAAAGGAAATGTTCGATCGGCGTCATGCGGTGATGCTTCCTTTTTAACCTCGATCGGTCATCTTTCCTGGCCGACGTCGACTGTCAATTTTTTCGATCAATATCTGTGAAAAATATTTTTTTGCCGAGATAAGCTAATGTTTTCCTGGCCGAATAAATGGGAACATGCCAGTTTCGGCCGAAACAAAACGTCGGTTGAACTCGCACAAAAAAACCTAGCCGACCTACATTGTATATTTTTTATGCAACACCAAAACAAGAAAACTTCCTCTGCCGTAAAAAAAAAAAACATTATCGGCCAGCAAGCGTTTTTAAAATTAAAATTGCGCAATGTCGGCTGAAAAATATCAGTCGGGGCTACTTTGCGACCGATGTCGGCTATTGAGTTTTCTATTCAATCCCTTAATGAAATATGCATGATGTCGGTAAGGAAATGTTCGATCGGCGTCATGCGGTCATGCTTCTTTTTTAGACCTCGATCGGTCATATTTCCTGGCCGACGTCGACTGGCATTTTTTCCGATCAATATCGGTGAAAAATATTTTTTTGACGAGATGGGCTAATGTTTTCCTGGTCGAATAAATGCGAATATGCCAGTTTCGGTTGAAACAAAATGTCGATGAGCTCGCACAAAAAAACCTAGCTGACCTATATTGTACATTTTTTATGCAACACCAAAACAAGAAAACTTCCTCTGCCGTAAAAAAAAAACATTATCGGCCAGCGAGCGTTTTTAAAAAGAAATTGTGCAATGTCAACTGAAAAATATCAGTCGGGATACTTCACGACAGATGTCTTTTATTGAGTTTTCTATTCAATCCCTTAATGAAATATGCATGATGTCGGAAAGGAAATGTTCGATCGGCGTCATGCGGTGATGCTTCCTTTTTAACCTCGATCGGTCATCTTTCCTGGCCGACGTCGACTGTCAATTTTTTCGATCAATATCTGTGAAAAATATTTTTTTGCCGAGATAAGCTAATGTTTTCCTGGCCGAATAAATGGGAACATGCCAGTTTCGGCCGAAACAAAACGTCGGTTGAACTCGCACAAAAAAACCTAGCCGACCTACATTGTATATTTTTTATGCAACACCAAAACAAGAAAACTTCCTCTGCCGTAAAAAAAAAACATTATCGGCCAGCAAGCGTTTTTAAAATTAAAATTGCGCAATGTCGGCTGAAAAATATCAGTCGGGGCTACTTTGCGACCGATGTCGGCTATTGAGTTTTCTATTCAATCCCTTAATGAAATATGCATGATGTCGGTAAGGAAATGTTCGATCGGCGTCATGCGGTCATGCTTCTTTTTTAGACCTCGATCCGTCATGTTTCTTGGCGGACGTTGACTGTCAATTTTTTCGATCAATATCGGTGAAAAATATTTTTTTGCCGAGAAATGCGAATATGCCAGTTTCGGTTGAAACAAAACGTCGATGAGCTCGCACAAAAAAACCTAGCCTACCTACATTGTACATTTTTTATGCAACACCAAAACATGAAAACTTCCTCTGCCGTAAACAAAAACATTATCGGCCAGCGAGCGTTTTTAAAAAGAAATTGCGCAATGTCAACTGAAAAATATCAGTCGGGATACTTCACGACAGATGTCTTCTATTGAGTTTTCTATTCAATCCCTTAATGAAATATGCATGATATCGGTAAGGAAATGTTTGATCGGCGTCATGCGGTGATGCTTCCTTTTTAACCTCGATCGGTCATCTTTCCTGGCCGACGTCGACTGTCAATTTTTTCGATCATATCTGTGAAAAATATTTTTTTGCCGAGATAAGCTAATGTTTTCCTGGCCGAATAAATGGGAACATGCCAGTTTCGGCCGAAACAAAACGTCGGTTGAACTCGCACAAAAAAACCTAGCCGACCTACATTGTATATTTTTTATGCAACACCAAAACAAGAAAACTTCCTCTGCCGAAAAGAAAACAATATCGGCCAGCGAGCGTTTTTAAAATGAAAATTGCGCAATGTCGGCTGAAAAATATCAGTCGGGGCTACTTTGCGACCGATGTCGTCTATTGAGTTTTCTATTCAATCCCTTAATGAAATATGCATGATGTCGGTAAGGAAATGTTCGATCGGCGTCATGCGGTCATGCTTCTTTTTTAGACCTCGATCCGTCATGTTTCTTGGCGGACGTTGACTGTCAATTTTTTCGATCAATATCGGTGAAAAATATTTTTTTGCCGAGAAATGCGAATATGCCAGTTTCGGTTGAAACAAAACGTCGATGAGCTCGCACAAAAAAACCTAGCCGACCTACATTGTACATTTTTTATGCAACACCAAAACAAGAAAACTTCCTCTGCCGTAAACAAAAACATTATCGGCCAGCGAGCGTTTTTAAAAAGAAATTGCGCAATGTCAACTGAAAAATATCAGTCGGGATACTTCACGACAGATGTCTTCTATTGAGTTTTCTATTCAATCCCTTAATGAAATATGCATGATGTCGGTAAGGAAATGTTCGATCGGCGTCATGCGGTGATGCTTCCTTTTTAACCTCGATCGGTCATCTTTCCTGGCCGACGTCGACTGTCAATTTTTTCGATCAATATCTGTGAAAAATATTCTTTTCCCGAGATAAGCTAATGTTTTCCTGGCCGAATAAATGGGAACATGCCAGTTTCGGCCGAAACAAAACGTAAGTTGAGCTCGCACAAAAAAACCTAGCCGACCTACATTGTACATTTTTTATGCAACACCAAAACAAGAAAACTTCCTCTGCCGTAAAAAAAAACATTATCGGCCAGCGAGCGTTTTTAAAAAGAAATTGCGCAATGTCAACTGAAAAATATCAGTCGGGATACTTCATGACAGATGTCTTCTATTGAGTTTTCTATTCAATCCCTTAATGAAATATGCATGATGTCGGTAAGGAAATGTTCGATCAGCGTCATGCGGTCATGCTTCTTTTTTAGACCTCGATCCGTCATGTTTCTTGGCGGACGTTGACTGTCAATTTTTTCGATCAATATCGGTGAAAAATATTTTTTTGCCGAGAAATGCGAATATGCCAGTTTCGGTTGAAACAAAACGTCGATGAGCTCGCACAAAAAAACCTAGCCTACCTACATTGTACATTTTTTATGCAACACCAAAACATGAAAACTTCCTCTGCCGTAAACAAAAACATTATCGGCCAGCGAGCGTTTTTAAAAAGAAATTGCGCAATGTCAACTGAAAAATATCAGTCGGGATACTTCACGACAGATGTCTTCTATTGAGTTTTCTATTCAATCCCTTAATGAAATATGCATGATATCGGTAAGGAAATGTTTGATCGGCGTCATGCGGTGATGCTTCCTTTTTAACCTCGATCGGTCATCTTTCCTGGCCGACGTCGACTGTCAATTTTTTCGATCATATCTGTGAAAAATATTTTTTTGCCGAGATAAGCTAATGTTTTCCTGGCCGAATAAATGGGAACATGCCAGTTTCGGCCGAAACAAAACGTCGGTTGAACTCGCACAAAAAAACCTAGCCGACCTACATTGTATATTTTTTATGCAACACCAAAACAAGAAAACTTCCTCTGCCGAAAAGAAAACAATATCGGCCAGCGAGCGTTTTTAAAATGAAAATTGAGCAATGTCGGCTGAAAAATATCAGTCGGGGCTACTTTGCGACCGATGTCGTCTATTGAGTTTTCTATTCAATCCCTTAATGAAATATGCATGATGTCGGTAAGGAAATGTTCGATCGGCGTCATGCGGTCATGCTTCTTTTTTAGACCTCGATCCGTCATGTTTCTTGGCGGACGTTGACTGTCAATTTTTTCGATCAATATCGGTGAAAAATATTTTTTTGCCGAGAAATGCGAATATGCCAGTTTCGGTTGAAACAAAACGTCGATGAGCTCGCACAAAAAAACCTAGCCTACCTACATTGTACATTTTTTATGCAACACCAAAACATGAAAACTTCCTCTGCCGTAAACAAAAACATTATCGGCCAGCGAGCGTTTTTAAAAAGAAATTGCGCAATGTCAACTGAAAAATATCAGTCGGGATACTTCACGACAGATGTCTTCTATTGAGTTTTCTATTCAATCCCTTAATGAAATATGCATGATGACGGTAAGGAAATGTTCGATCGGCGTCATGCGGTGATGCTTCCTTTTTAACCTCGATCGGTCATCTTTCCTGGCCGACGTCGACTGTCAATTTTTTCGATCAATATCTGTGAAAAATATTTTTTTGCCGAGATAAGCTAATGTTTTCCTGGCCGAATAAATGGGAACATGCCAGTTTCGGCCGAAACAAAACGTCGGTTGAACTCGCACAAAAAAACCTAGCCGACCTACATTGTATATTTTTTATGCAACACCAAAACAAGAAAACTTCCTCTGCCGTAAAAAAAAAACATTATCGGCCAGCAAGCGTTTTTAAAATTAAAATTGCGCAATGTCGGCTGAAAAATATCAGTCGGGGCTACTTTGCGACCGATGTCGGCTATTGAGTTTTCTATTCAATCCCTTAATGAAATATGCATGATGTCGGTAAGGAAATGTTCGATCGGCATCATGCGGTCATGCTTCTTTTTTAGACCTCGATCGGTCATATTTCCTGGCCGACGTCGACTGGCATTTTTTCCGATCAATATCGGTGAAAAATATTTTTTTGACGAGATGGGCTAATGTTTTCCTGGTCGAATAAATGCGAATATGCCAGTTTCGGTTGAAACAAAATGTCGATGAGCTCGCACAAAAAAACCTAGCCGACCTACATTGTACATTTTTTATGCAACACCAAAACAAGAAAACTTCCTCTGCCGTAAAAAAAAACATTATCGGCCAGCGAGCGTTTTTAAAAAGAAATTGCGCAATGTCAACTGAAAAATATCAGTCGGGATACTTCACGACAGATGTCTTCTATTGAGTTTTCTATTCAATCCCTTAATGAAATATGCATGATGTCGGAAAGGAAATGTTCGATCGGCGTCATGCGGTGATGCTTCCTTTTTAACCTCGATCGGTCATCTTTCCTGGCCGACGTCGACTGTCAATTTTTTCGATCAATATCTGTGAAAAATATTTTTTTCCCGAGATAAGCTAATGTTTTCCAGGCCGAATAAATGGGAACATGCCAGTTTCGGCCGAAACAAAACGTCAGTTGAGCTCGCACAAAAAAACCTAGCCGACCTATATTGTACATTTTTTATGCAACACCAAAACAAGAAAACTTCCTCTGCCGTAAAAAAAAAACATTATCGGCCAGCGAGCGTTTTTAAAAAGAAATTGCGCAATGTCAACTGAAAAATATCAGTCGGGATACTTCACGACAGATGTCTTCTATTGAGTTTTCTATTCAATCCCTTAATGAAATATGCATGATGTCGGTAAGGAAATGTTCGATCGGCGTCATGCGGTGATGCTTCTTTTTTAGACCTCGATCGGTCATCTTTCTTGGCGGACGTCGACTGTCAATTTTTTCGATCAATATTGGTGAAAAATATTTTTTTGCCGAGATAAGCTAATGTTTTCCTGGCCGAATAAATGGGAACATGCCAGTTTCGGCCGAAACAAAATGTCGGTTGAGCTCGCACAAAAAAACCTAGCCGACCTACATTGTACATTTTTTATGCAACACCAAAACAAGAAAACTTCCTCTGCCGTAAAAGAAAACATTATCAGCCAGCGAGCATTTTTAAAATGAAAATTGCGCAATGTCGGTTGAATAATATCAGTCCGGGGTACTTCAAGACCGATGTCGGCTATTGAGTTTTCTATTCAATCCCTTAATGAAATATGCATGATGTCGGTAAGGAAATGTTCGATCGGCATCATGCGGTCATGCTTCTTTTTTAGACCTCGATCGGTCATCTTTCCTGGCCGAAGTCGACTGTCAATTTTTTCGATCAATATCTGTGAAAAATATTTTTTTCCTGAGATAAGCTAATGTTTTCCTGGCCGAATAAATGCGAATATGCCAGTTTCGGCCGAAACAAAACGTCGGTTGAGCTCGCACAAAAAAACCAAGCCGACCTACATTGTACATTTTTTATGCAACACCAAAACAAGAAAACTTCCTCTGCAATAAAATAAACATTATCGGCCAGCGAGCGTTTTTGAAAAGAAATTGCGCAATGTCAACTGAAAAATATCAGTCTGGATACTTAACGACAGATGTCGGCTATTGAGTTTTCTATTCAATCCCTTAATGAAATATGCATGATGTCGGTAAGGAAATGTTCGATCGACGTCATGCGGTGATGCTTCCTTTTTAACCTCGATCGGTCATCTTTCCTGGTCGAAGTCGACAGGCATTTTTTTCGATGAATATCGGTGAAAAATATTTTTTTGCCGAGATGGGCTAATGTTTTCCTGGCCGAATAAATGCGAATATGCCAGTTTCGGCCGAAACAAAACGTCGGTTGAGCTCGCTCAAAAAAACTTAGCCGACCTACATTGTACATTTTTTATGCAACACCAAAACAAGAAAACTTCCTCTGCCGTAAAAGAAAACATTATCGGCCAGCGAGCGTTTTTAAAAAGAAATTGCGCAATGTCAACTGAAAAATATCAGTCGGGATACTTCACGACAGATGTCGGCTATTGAGTTTTCTATTCAATCCCTTAATTAAATATGCATGATGTCGGTAAGGAAATGTTCGATCGGCGTCATGCGGTGATGCTTCCTTTTTAACCTCGATCGGTCATCTTTCCTGGCCGACGTCGACTGGCATTTTTTTCGATCAATATCGGTGAAAAATATTTTTTTGCCGAGATGGGCTAATGTTTTCCTGGCCGAATAAACGGGAACATGCCAGTTTCGGCCGAAACAAAACGTCCGATGAGCTCGCTCAAAAAAACCTAGCCGACCTACATTGTACATTTTTTATGCAACACCAAAACAAGAAAACTTCCTGATATGAACCCTCATGGCACAAGGGCTGACTTAGGATCGTCTAGGATTAAACCTTGATGGAAAATGCGGAAATTGATTAAGGAAAGGATGGAAAATAAGGTGGTTAATCTCGTGGGTCTTAATAAGGTGGTTTCTGGCATAAAAGGGATGAATGGGATGGTAAAACGTAGGTTAAGTGGTGGCTGGACAGAAATATAGAAATGGCAATAACGGAAGCTAGAGGGCTCCAAATGAGGTGATTCCAAAATGAGGTGAAAGGTCTCGTTTTGAAATTCAATTTAGGCTCAAGAATCACTTAATTTGAGTGTGTGAAATCGGAGTTTTGGTCACGAGATAATTTTGGGCAGAGGTGGATTTTCTGGAATTGTGGTTTGAAAGAACAAGGGTGGAGATGATAGGAAGGAAAGAATCACTCATTCCAGCGAGGGCAACACACAAAGGTTGTGAAAGTCCTTTGATACAGCCAGGGTGTTCTTGAATCACTCAAGAATTTAGGAGAATCACTCTCACTAAGATAAAAGAGATAAACTCTAATTTTCTGAATAAAACTCAACTTGTGTTTATTGATAAAATGGTTCAGCTTATATAGAAGCTTTACAGCAGATTTTAGTAATGACCCACTAACCTAGAATTAAAATAACTTAATGCCATTAACCTAGGGAATTAAAACAAACTAAATGGCTGAGTGTAACTGAAATTGTTGGCAACCAAAAGTCACCCCCAACAGCCAACAAGTCAGCCACCATTTGGTCTCCCAAAAGGCTGATGCCTAGGTTGCCAATTGGGCCCTTATTACAACTTGAACTAAAGCCCTTTTAGTTGATTAACCCAAAACATATTTTTAGTCAGCCAACTTTACAAGGATTGGGCCATTATTTAGACAAACTAAACACTCTAAAATTGAAATAAAGTGGTGTCATTTAGTCCTCCATTTGGGCCATGATACAACTCACAACCTTGGACTTTTCTCCTTGAAACTTGGGCTTGTATTCAAATAGTATGGACAGCACTTGTTGAAGAGCTTCCTTGGCTTTCCTTGCTCTAGCCCTTGTCATAGGTCCTCCAAGTCCTTCAAGTGGATCCTTGCCCTTGCTCTTGGTCATGTCCTCATCAATAGGTCCTCCAAGTCCTTCAAGTGGATCCTTGCCCTTGCTCTTGGTCATGTCCTCATCATTCTCTCCCTCTTGAGAAGGATTTGTCCTCAAATCGGATTCTCCATCTGCATCAAAAAGAGATAAATCAGAGACATTGAAGGTGGAACTAACATTATACTCACCGGGCAGCTCAACTTTGTAAGCATTGTCATTGATTCTTTCAAGCACTTGAAATGGTCCATCTCCCCTTGGTTGAAGCTTTGATTTCCTTTGTTCCGGAAACCTTTCTTTTCTCATGTGCACCCAAACCCAATCTCCGAGTTCGAAGACAACCTTCTTTCTCCCTTTGTTGGCTTGTTTAGCATAGCTTTTATTTTTCCTCTCAATTTGATCTTTGACTCTCTCATGAAGCTTCTTCACATAGTCCGCCTTTGCTTGACCTTCTTTATGCTTAAAAACAGAAACATTAGGCATAGGCAAAAGATCAAGAGGAGTTAGTGGGTTAAAACCATAAACAACTTCAAAAGGAGAACAATTAGTGGTGCTATGAACAGCTCTATTGTAAGCAAATTCAACATGGGGTAAACAAGCTTCCCAAGTTTTTAAGTTCTTCCTCAAAACTGTCCTAAGCAAAGTTCCCAAAGTCCTATTAACAACTTCCGTTTGCCCATCGGTTTGTGGGTGACAAGTGGTTGAAAATAACAATTTAGTGCCCAACTTGCTCCACAAAGTCCTCCAAAAATGGCTTAGGAACTTAGAGTCCCTATCACTAACAATGCTCCTTGGCAAACCATGGAGTCTCACAATCTCCTTGAAAAACAAATCAGCCACATGGGAAGCATCATCAACTTTTTTACATGGAATAAAATGAGCCATTTTAGAAAACCTATCAACAACCACAAAAATGGAATCTCTACCATTGCTTGTTTTTGGCAGCCCCAAAACAAAATCCATGGATAAATCAATCCAAGGATACTCCGGAATTGGCAATGGAGTATACAATCCATGAGGCTTTACCTTAGACTTTGCCTTTTTACATACAATGCAATGTTCACAAAATTTCTGCACATCCTTTTTCATATGAGGCCAATAAAAATGTTCTTGTAATGTTTCTAGAGTCTTTTGGACCCCAAAATGCCCCATTAAACCTCCTTCATGTGCTTCACAAACAAGCAAATTTCTAGTAGAACATTTAGGCACACACAATTTGTTTTCTTTGAAAAGAAAGCCTTCATGTCTAAAGAAACCATTTTCTGAAAATTTTTCACAATTTTTAAAAATTTCTCCAAAAGTTTCATCATTTTCATACATGCTTTTCAAACATTCAAGACCAATCAATTTTGTTTCAAGCATAGAAAGTAATGCATGACGCCGAGAAAGAGCATCGGCTACAATATTACCTTTTCCCTTTTTATGTTTGATAACATAAGGGAATTGCTCTAGGAATTCCACCCACTTCGCATGCCTTTTGTTAAGCTTGCCTTGCCCCTTGATATATTTGAGGGACTCATGGTCACTATGAATGACAAATTCCTTGGGATAAAGGTAGTGTTGCCATGTTTTCAAAGCCCGTACTAAGGCATACAACTCCTTATCATAAGTTGAATAGTTAAGGGTAGGACCACTTAACTTTTCACTAAAATAAGCAATTGGATGGCCTTCTTGCATCAACACAGCCCCAATCCCAACATTTGAAGCATCACACTCAATTTCAAAAGATTTTTGAAAGTTTGGCAACGCAAGTATGGGGGCATTAGTTAGCTTTTGCTTAAGAACATTGAAAGCTTCTTCTTGTTTCTCTCCCCATTTGAAACCAACATTTTTCTTGAGCACTTCATTGAGAGGTGCTGCCAATGTGCTAAAATCCTTCACAAATCGTCTATAAAAACTTGCTAAGCCATGAAAACTCCTCACCTCGGTCACAGACTTAGGTGTAGGCCATTCTTGAATAGCCCTAACCTTCTCCTCATCAACTTGCACTCCTTTTGAACTCACAACAAAACCAAGAAACACAACATGGTTAGTACAAAAGATGCATTTTTCAAGATTGGCATACAATTGTTCTTTTCTAAGCACAGTCAAGACAGATTTTAAATGATCAATATGCAAATCAAGTGAAGTGCTATAGATAAGAATATCATCAAAGTACACCACAACAAACTTTCCTATGAACTCTCTCAAGATATGGTTCATTAATCTCATGAAAGTGCTAGGAGCGTTAGTTAGGCCAAAAGGCATAACCAACCATTCATACAAACCATATTTTGTTTTAAAAGCAGTTTTCCATTCATCCCCTTCTCTAATCCTAATTTGATTGTATCCACTTTTTAAATCGATTTTAGAGAAGTAACATGCACCATGCAATTCATCAAGCAAATCATCAAGCCTAGGTATAGGATGCCTATATTTAATGGTGATGTTATGATGAGAATCATGAAACTGGCCAAATACAGGCTAAAGGCCCAAGTGGAGAAGGACGAAGGCCCAAGTGGAGAAGGACAAAGCCCCCGAGTGGAGAAGGGTGAAGGCCCAAGTGGAGAAGGATGAAGGCCCAGAGGCAGAGACAATATCAAGACTATTAATTGTTGCTGAAGGCCCAAACTAATTTGAATTTCCAAGTTAAATATGTTTTTAGTTATAATTTTTATTTATTGTAATTTTGGCCCAACCTGTTTAGAAGGCCCATGTCTATTTTTATCTTTTAGTTCAGATACACTATAAGTATTGGTTTTTGTTTTGAATAAAAAAAACTTTTGGCATTTTCATAAAATTGGGTGAGAGTTTCTCTCTGGGTTCCTTGTTGAACCAATTATCAGACTTATCAAGGTAATCCTTGTGGCGTCTACCCTGACTTATCTTCCTTCACTGGAAGTGGCGTCTACCCAGACTTATCTTCCCTCACCGGAAGTGGCGTCTACCCAGACTTATCTTCCTTCACCGGAAGTGGCGTCTACCCTGACTTATCTTCCTTCACCGGAAGTGGCGTCATCCAAAAACTCTACAGCCTGTATCAAGTGATCCGCCCCGTAAGGTTCACATCATGTTATTAAGGGCTCTACAATCGGAACACATGCACCATGTCCCATCCTTTTTAGGGACCAAAATCACTGGGACAGCACAAGGACTTATACTATCTCTTACCCAACCTTTGCTAATGAGTTCATCCACTTGTCTTTGAATCTCTTTGGTTTCTTGTGGATTACTTCTATAGGCTGGCCTATTGGGCAAAGAAGCTCCCGGAATGAGATCAATTTGATGCTCAATTCCCCTCAAAGGTGGTAGTCCATTTGGCACATTTGGTGGAAACATGTCTTGAAAATCCTGCAAAAGAGTTTTAACACTAGAAGGCACTTCAAAATCATCAAAAGTGTTAGTGGTCAAAATCTGATTTTTGCAACACAAGATATATAGTGACTGTTTAGCACGAAACAACCTCTTGACCTCACTTTTTGTGGCTAAATAGCTCTCCCTCACTTCAAGTGTTTCACTCTTCTTTTGTTCACTCTTTTTCCTCTCAAGTGTTTCCCTCTTTTTCTCACTCTCAAGTGTTTTGCTCACTTTTTCTTTTTCTTTTTTCTCTTGAAGAAGTTTTTCTCTCATTTTCTTTTGATCCTCACACACTTCTTGTGGACTCAATGGCTTGAGCACAATCTTTTTGTCTTGGTGCATGAAAGAGATCTTGTTGGTGTAACCGTCATGATTGGCTCTTTTATCAAATTGCCATGGTCTCCCCAAAAGTAAGTGACTGGCCTCCATAGGAACAACATCACAAAGTACCTTATCATTGTATTTCCCAATGGAAACGTCCACTTCCACTTGCTGCCTCACTTGCACCTCCCCATCCTTACTAAGCCATTGAAGTTTGTATGGCCTAGGATGTGGTTTAGTAGCTAAATTTAGCTTTGACACTAATCTAGCACTAGCCACATTGGTGCAACTACCTCCATCAATGATCACCATGCACACCTTGCCATTGATTAAACATCTAGTGTGAAAGATGTTTTCTCTTTGGCTCTCCTCCTCATGCTTCAATTGACCACCAAGTAACCGCCTAATCATCAACAAATCTCCCTCCGGAGTCTCCTCTTCCTCTACGTACTCACTCTCCTCTTCCTCTTCAACATCAGATTCACTTATATATTCTCCATCTCTAAGAACCATGGACCTTTTGTTAGGGCACTCATAAGCATAGTGTCCTAGGCCTTGGCACTTGAAACACTTCACATCTCTACTCCTTTTAGAGGGTTCCTCTTGGGACTTTGAGCGAGTTTTTGATGGGATAGGTGTGGAACTACTAGAAGTAGCAGCCCCATCTTTCTTACCTTTGTCTTTCCAACTAGAAGAACCAAAGTTGGTAAAACTCCTCTTAGCCACTCCCTTCCTTTTTAATTGTTGCTCCACTTGGATTGCTTTGTGAAGCAAATCATCCATTTCAACAAACTCCTGCAGCTCAACAATATCACGGATATCATTAGTCAAACCATTAAGAAATCGAGCCATAGTTACCTCCTCATCTTCTTCAATATTTGCTTGAATCATGAGCACATCCATTTCCTTGAAATACTCCTCAACCCCCTTGTTGCCTTGGGTTAGTTTTTGGAGCTTGAATTTCAAGTCCCTTGAGTAACTAGCCGGCACATACCGCTTCCTCATGATCTTTTTCATCTCCGTCCATGTATCAACCATTGGCTCTTCATTTCTTGCTCTCTCCTTTTGTAGCTTGTTCCACCACACAAGAGCATAGTCGGAAAACTCCGTGGCGGCAAGCTTCACCTTCTGGTCCTCCTCATAGTTGTGGCATGAGAAAACATGCTCTATTTTCATCTCCCACTCCAAGTAGGCCTCCGGATCATTCTTTCCTTTAAATGGAGGAATGTTGAGTTTAATACCATCAATTCGGTTTTGTCTAGGAACACCATCATTCCCTCTTCTCCTCCTTTCTTCTTCATTATGATCTCTATTCTCCATTTGATCCAACCTCTCATGGAGCGCATCATCTCGTTGTTTCATTAACCTCTCCATATGTTGCATCAAAGCTTGCATTTGGAATTGCGAAAGCCCCACTCCATCATTAGGATTAGTACCTGACATCTCAAACAAACAAATCAAACGTAACAAGACAATTATAGTTGCTGTTTGAATACCTCACCCACTCAAGTGTATCACACAATTATGGCTTTTCTCTAATGAAACACTCTTGCCTTTTACCACTCTAATTCCCCTTGAGTTCTTAGGCAATTCAAGAGATTATGGCCACAACAAAGAACAATTCACCAATATGTGTAAGGTAAGGCTAGACAAGGAAAAGGTTAACCAAGAAAAAGGCTAACAATGTTTTTAGGCACAAATGAAGGAAATAAAATTCAGAATTTAGGAATTCAAGTAACAATCCTTCATGCAACCAATATATTACCTTAAAGAGTTTTTTTTTTAAGTTCTTCAAGCATGAACCATTCAGCCCAATTTTTTTTTTTTTTTTAATTTTGCTTATACGAAATTCTGCTTCTTTTTTTTTTTTTTTTTTTTTATAACAAAGAGATCAAAAGGCTTAACTTTTGCAATGGTTCAGCCTAAAAAAAATATATATGAATAAGAAGGTAATATAAATGGCAAAGAGAATAAAGAAGGATGTTACCCAATATTTCCAGCAAAGGAAGTGTTGATCCTAGAACCGGAGCTCTGATTACCAAATGATATGAACCCTCATGGCACAAGGGCTGACTTAGGATCGTCTAGGATTAAACCTTGATGGAAAATGCGGAAATTGATTAAGGAAAGGATGGAAAATAAGGTGGTTAATCTCGTGGGTCTTAATAAGGTGGTTTCTGGCATAAAATGGATGAATGGGATGGTAAAACGTAGGTTAAGTGGTGGCTGGACAGAAATATAGAAATGGCAATAACGGAAGCTACAGGGCTCCAAATGAGGTGATTCCAAAACGAGGTGAAAGGTCTCGTTTTGAAATTCAATTTAGGCTCAAGAATCACTTAATTTGAGTGTGTGAAATGGGAGTTATGGTCACGAGATAATTTTGGGCAGAGGTGGATTTTCTGGAATTGTGGTTTGAAAGAACAAGGGTGGAGATGATAGGAAGGAAAGAATCACTCTTTCCAGCGAGGGCAACACACAAAGGTTGTGAAAGTCCTTTGATACAGCCAGGGTGTTCTTGAATCACTCAAGAATTTAGGAGAATCACTCTCACTAAGATAAAAGAGATAAACTCTAATTTTCTGAATAAAACTCAACTTGTGTTTATTGATAAAATGGTTCAGCTTATATAGAAGCTTTACAGCAGATTTTAGTAATGACCCACTAACCTAGAATTAAAATAACTTAATGCCATTAACCTAGGGAATTAAAACAAACTAAATGGCTGAGTGTAACTGAAATTGTTGGCAACCAAAAGTCACCCCCAACAGCCAACAAGTCAGCCACCATTTGGTCTCCCAAAAGGCTGATGCCTAGGTTGCCAATTGGGCCCTTATTACAACTTGAACTAAAGCCCTTTTAGTTGATTAACCCAAAACATATTTTTGGTCAGCCAACTTTACAAGGATTGGGCCATTATTTAGACAAACTAAACACTCTAAAATTGAAATAAAGTGGTGTCATTTAGTCCTCCATTTGGGCCATGATACAACTCACAACCTTGGACTTTTCTCCTTGAAACTTGGGCTTGTATTCAAATAGTATGGACAGCACTTGTTGAAGAGCTTCCTTGGCTTTCCTTGCTCTAGCCCTTGTCATAGGTCCTCCAAGTCCTTCAAGTGGATCCTTGCCCTTGCTCTTGGTCATGTCCTCATCAATAGGTCCTCCAAGTCCTTCAAGTGGATCCTTGCCCTTGCTCTTGGTCATGTCCTCATCACTTCCTCTGCCGTAAAAAAAAACATTATCAGCCAGCGAGCATTTTTAAAAAGAAATTGCGCAATGCCAACTGAAAAATATCAGTCGGGATACTTCACGACAGATGTCAGCTATTGAGTTTTCTATTCAATCCCTTAATGAAATATGCATGATGTCGGTAAGGAAATGTTCGATCGACGTCATGCGGTGATGCTTCCTTTTTAACCTCGATCGGTCATCTTTCCTGGCCGAAGTCGACAGGCATTTTTTTCGATCAATATCGGTGAAAAATATTTTTTTGCCGAGATGGGCTAATGTTTTCCTGGCCGAATAAATGCGAATATGCCAGTTTCGGCCGAAACAAAACGTCGGTTGAGCTCGCACAAAAAAACCTAGTCGACCTACATTGTACATTTTTTATGCAACACCAAAACAAGAAAATTTCCTCTGCCGTAAAAAAAACATTATCGGCCAGCGAGCGTTTTTAAAAACAACTTGCGCAATGTCGGCTGAAAAATATCAGTCGGCGCTACTTCACGACAGATGTCGGCTATTGAGTTTTCTAATCAATCCCTTAATGAAATATGCATGATGTCGGTAAGGAAATGTTCGATCGGCGGCGTCATGCGGTGATGCTTCCTTTTTAACCTCGATCGGTCATCTTTCCTGGCCGACGTCGACAGGCATTTTTTTCGATCAATATCGGTGAAAAATATTTTTTTGCCGAGATGGGCTAATGTTTTCCTGGCCGAATAAATGGGAACATGCCAGTTTCGGCCGAAACAAAATGTCGGATGAGCTCGCTCAAAAAAACCTAGCCGACCTACATTGTACATTTTTCATGCAACACCAAAACAAGAAAAGTTCCTCTGCCGTAAAAAAAAACATTATCGGCCAGCTAGCGTTTTTAAAAAAAAAATTGCGCAATGTCGGCTGAAAAATATCAGTCGGGGCTACTTCACGACAGATGTCGGCTATTGAGTTTTCTATTCAATCCCTTAATGAAATATGCATGATGTCGGTAAGGAAATGTTCGATCGGCGGCGTCATGCGGTGATGCTTCCTTTTTAACCTCGATCGGTCATCTTTCCTGGCCGACGTCGACAGGCATTTTTTTCGATCAATATCGGTGAAAAATATTTTTTTGCCGAGATGGGCTAATGTTTTCCTGGCCGAATAAATGCGAAAAAGCGAGTTTCGGCCGAAACAAAACGTCGGTTGAGCTCGCTCAAAAAAACCTAGCCGACCTACATTGTATATTTTTTATGCAACACCAAAATAAGAAAACTTCCTCTGCCGTAAAAAAAAATTATCGGCCAGCAAGCGTTTTTAAAAAGAAATTGCGTAATGTCAACTGAAAAATATCAGTCGGGATACTTCACGACAGATGTCAGCTATTGAGTTTTCTATTCAATCCCTTAATGAAATATGCATGATGTCGGTAAGGAAATGTTCGATCGGCGTCATGCGGTGATGCTTCCTTTTTAACCTCGATCGGTCATCTTTCCTGGCCTACGTCGACTGGCATTTTTTTCGATCAACATCGGTGAAAAATATTTTTTTGCCTAGATGGGCTAATGTTTTCCTGGCCGAATAAAAGCGAACATGCCAATTTCGGCCGAAACAAAACGTCG
This sequence comes from Glycine soja, assembly GCF_004193775.1. Lineage (NCBI taxonomy): Eukaryota > Viridiplantae > Streptophyta > Magnoliopsida > Fabales > Fabaceae > Glycine > Glycine soja. The sequence continues at coordinate 40,670 of NW_021143972.1, forward strand.
GTTGAGCTCGCTCAAAAAAACCTAGCCGACCTACATTGTACATTTTTTATGCAACACCAAAACAAGAAAACTTCCTCTGCCGTAAAAGAAAACATTATCGGCCAGCGAGCGTTTTTAAAAAGAAATTGCGCAATGTCAACTGAAAAGTATCAGTCGGGCTACTTCACCACAGGTGTCGGCTATTGAGTTTTCTATTCAATCCCTTAATGAAATATGCATGATGTCGGTAAGGAAATGTTCGATCGACGTCATGCGGTGATGCTTCCTTTTTAACCTCGATCGGTCATCTTTCCTGGCCGAAGTCGACAGGCATTTTTTTCGATCAATATCCGTGAAAAATATTTTTTTGCCGAGATGGGCTAATGCTTTCCTGGCCGCATAAAAGTGAATATGCCAGTTTCGGCCGAAACAAAACGTCGATTGAGCTCGCACAAAAAACCTAGCCGACCTACATTGTACATTTTTTATGCAACACCAAAACAAGAAAACTTCCTCTGCCGTAAAAAAAACATTATCGGCCAGCGAGCGTTTTTAAAAAAAACTTGCGCAATGTCGGCTGAAAAATATCAGTCGGCGCTACTTCACGACAGATGTCGGCTATTGAGTTTTCTAATCAATCCCTTAATGAAATATGCATGATGTCGGTAAGGAAATGTTCGATCGGCGGCGTCATGCGGTGATGCTTCCTTTTTAACCTCGCTCGGTCATCTTTCCTGGCCGACGTCGACAGGCATTTTTTTCGATCAATATCGGTGAAAAATATTTTTTTGCCGAGATGGGCTAATGTTTTCCTGGCCGAATAAATGGGAACATGCCAGTTTCGGCTGAAACAAAATGTCGGATGAGCTTGCTCAAAAAAACCTAGCCGACCTACATTGTACATTTTTTATGCAACACCAAAACAAGAAAACGTCCTCTGCCGTAAAAGAAAACATTATCGGCCAGCGAGCATTTTTAAAAACAAATTGCGCAATGTCAACTGAAAAATATCAGTCGGCGCTACTTCACGTCAGATGTCGGCTATTGAGTTTTCTTGTCAATTCCTTAATGAAATATGCATGATGTCGGTAAGGAAATGTTCGATCGGCGGCGTCATGCGGTGATGCTTCCTTTTTAACCTCGATCGGTCATCTTTCCTGGCCGACGTCGACAGGCATTTTTTTCGATCAATATCGGTGAAAAATATTTTTTTGCCGAGATGGGCTAATGTTTTCCTGGCCGAATAAATGCGAAAAAGCGAGTTTCGGCCGAAACAAAATGTCGGTTGAGCTCGCTCGAAAAAACCTAGCCGACCTACATTGTATATTTTTTATGCAACACCAAAATAAGAAAACTTCCTCTGCCGTTAAAAAAAAATAATCGGCCAGCAAGCGTTTTTAAAAAGAAATTGCGTAATGTCAACTGAAAAATATCAGTCGGGATACTTCACGACAGATGTCAGCTATTGAGTTTTCTATTCAATCCCTTAATGAAATATGCATGATGTCGGTAAGGAAATGTTCGATCGGCGTCATGCGGTGATGCTTCCTTTTTAACCTCGATCGGTCATCTTTCCTGGCCGACGTCGACTGGCATTTTTTTCGATCAACATCGGTGAAAAATATTTTTTTGCCTAGATGGGCTAATGTTTTCCTGGCCGAATAAAAGCGAACATGCCAATTTCGGCCGAAACAAAACGTCGGATGAGCTCGCTCAAAAAAACCTAGCCGACCTACATTGTACATTTTTTATGCAACACCAAAACAAGAAAACTTCCTCTGCCGTAAAAGAAAACATTATCGGCCAGCGAGCGTTTTTAAAAAGAAATTGCGCAATGTCAACTGAAAAGTATCAGTCGGGCTACTTCACCACAGATGTCGGCTATTGAGTTTTCTATTCAATCCCTTAATGAAATATGCATGATGTCGGTAAGGAAATGTTCGATCGACGTCATGCGGTGATGCTTCCTTTTTAACCTCGATCGGTCATCTTTCCTGGCCGAAGTCGACAGGCATTTTTTTCGATCAATATCCGTGAAAAATATTTTTTTGCCGAGATGGGCTAATGCTTTCCTGGCCGCATAAAAGTGAATATGCCAGTTTCGGCCGAAACAAAACGTCGATTGAGCTCGCACAAAAAAACCTAGCCGACCTACATTGTACATTTTTTATGCAACACCAAAACAAGAAAACTTCCTCTGCCGTAAAAAAAACATTATCGGCCAGCGAGCGTTTTTAAAAAAAACTTGCGCAATGTCGGCTGAAAAATATCAGTCGGCGCTACTTCACGACAGATGTCGGCTATTGAGTTTTCTAATCAATCCCTTAATGAAATATGCATGATGTCGGTAAGGAAATGTTCGATCGGCGGCGTCATGCGGTGATGCATCCTTTTTAACCTCGCTCGGTCATCTTTCCTGGCCGACGTCGACAGGCATTTTTTTCGATCAATATCGGTGAAAAATATTTTTTTGCCGAGATGGGCTAATGTTTTCCTGGCCGAATAAATGGGAACATGCCAGTTTCGGCCGAAACAAAATGTCGGATGAGCTCGCTCAAAAAAACCTAGCCGACCTACATTGTACATTTTTCATGCAACACCAAAACAAGAAAAGTTCCTCTGCCGTAAAAAAAAACATTATCGGCCAGCTAGCGTTTTTAAAAAAAAATTGCGCAATGTCGGCTGAAAAATATCAGTCGGCGCTACTTCACGACAGATGTCGGCTATTGAGTTTTCTATTCAATCCCTTAATGAAATATGCATGATGTCGGTAAGGAAATGTTCGATCGGCGTCATGCGGTGATGCTTCCTTTTTAACCTCGATCGGTCATCTTTCCTGGCCGACGTCGACTGGCATTTTTTTCGATCAACATCGGTGAAAAATATTTTTTTGCCGAGATGGGCTAATGTTTTCCTGGCCGAATAAAAGCGAATATGCCAGTTTCGGCCGAAACAAAACGTCGGTTGAGCTCGCTCAAAAAAACCTAGCCGACCTACATTGTACATTTTTTATGCAACACCAAAACAAGAAAACTTCCTCTGCCGTAAAAGAAAACATTATCGGCCAGCGAGCATTTTTAAAAACAAATTGCGCAATGTCAACTTAAAAATATCAGTCGGCGCTACTTCACGTCAGATGTCGGCTATTGAGTTTTCTAGTCAATCCCTTAATGAAATATGCATGATGTCGGTAAGGAAATGTTCGATCGGCGGCGTAATGCGGTGATGCTTCCTTTTTAACCTCGATCGGTCATCTTTCCTGGCCGACGTCGACAGGCATTTTTTTCGATCAATATCGGTGAAAAATATTTTTTTGCCGAGATGGGCTAATGTTTTCCTGGCCGAATAAATGCGAAAAAGCGAGTTTCGGCCGAAACAAAATGTCGGTTGAGCTCGCTCAAAAAAACCTAGCCGACCTACATTGTATATTTTTTATGCAACACCAAAATAAGAAAACTTCCTCTGCCGTAAAAAAAAAATTATCGGCCAGCAAGCGTTTTTAAAAAGAAATTGCGTAATGTCAACTGAAAAATATCAGTCGGGATACTTCACGACAGATGTCAGCTATTGAGTTTTCTATTCAATCCCTTAATGAAATATGCATGATGTCGGTAAGGAAATGTTCGATCGGGGTCATGCGGTGATGCTTCCTTTTTAACCTCGATCGGTCATCTTTCCTGGCCGACGTCGACAGGCATTTTTTTCGATCAATATCGGTGAAAAATATTTTTTTGCCGAGATGGGCTAATGTTTTCCTGGCCGAATAAATGGGAACATGCCAGTTTCGGCCGAAACAAAATGTCGGATGAGCTCGCTCAAAAAAACCTAGCCGACCTACATTGTACATTTTTCATGCAACACCAAAACAAGAAAAGTTCCTGTGCCGTAAAAAAAAACATTATCGGCCAGCTAGCGTTTTTAAAAAAAAATTGCGCAATGTCGGCTGAAAAATATCAGTCGGCGCTACTTCACGACAGATGTCGGCTATTGAGTTTTCTATTCAATCCCTTAATGAAATATGCATGATGTCGGTAAGGAAATGTTCGATCGGCGTCATGCGGTGATGCTTCCTTTTTAACCTCGATCGGTCATCTTTCCTGGCCGACGTCGACTGGCATTTTTTTCGATCAACATCGGTGAAAAATATTTTTTTGCCGAGATGGGCTAATGTTTTCCTGGCCGAATAAAAGCGAATATGCCAGTTTCGGCCGAAACAAAACGTCGGTTGAGCTCGCTCAAAAAAACCTAGCCGACCTACATTGTACATTTTTTATGCAACACCAAAACAAGAAAACTTCCTCTGCCGTAAAAAAAAAATTATCGGCCAGCAAGCGTTTTTAAAAAGAAATTGCGTAATGTCAACTGAAAAATATCAGTCGGGATACTTCACGACAGATGTCAGCTATTGAGTTTTCTATTCAATCCCTTAATGAAATATGCATGATTTCGGTAAGGAAATGTTCGATCGGGGTCATGCGGTGATGCTTCCTTTTTAACCTCGATCGGTCATCTTTCCTGGCTGACGTCGACAGGCATTTTTTTCGATCAATATCGGTGAAAAATATTTTTTTGCCGAGATGGGCTAATGTTTTCCTGGCCGAATAAATGGGAACATGCCAGTTTCGGCCGAAACAAAATGTCGGATGAGCTCGCTCAAAAAAACCTAGCCGACCTACATTGTACATTTTTCATGCAACACCAAAACAAGAAAAGTTCCTCTGCCGTAAAAAAAAACATTATCGGCCAGCTAGCGTTTTTAAAAAAAAATTGCGCAATGTCGGCTGAAAAATATCAGTCGGCGCTACTTCACGACAGATGTCGGCTATTGAGTTTTCTATTCAATCCCTTAATTAAATATGCATGATGTCGGTAAGGAAATGTTCGATCGGCGTCATGCGGTGATGCTTCCTTTTTAACCTCGATCGGTCATCTTTCCTGGCCGACGTCGACTGGCATTTTTTTCGATCAACATCGGTGAAAAATATTTTTTTGCCGAGATGGGCTAATGTTTTCCTGGCCGAATAAAAGCGAATATGCCAGTTTCGGCCGAAACAAAACGTCGGTTGAGCTCGCTCAAAAAAACCTAGCCGACCTACATTGTACATTTTTTATGCAACACCAAAACAAGAAAACTTCCTCTGCCGTAAAAGAAAACATTATCGGCCAGCGAGCGTTTTTAAAAAGAAATTGCGCAATGTCAACTGAAAATTATCAGTCGGGATACTTCACGACAGATGTCGGCTATTGAGTTTTCTATTCAATCCCTTAATGAAATATGCATGATGTCGGTAAGGAAATGTTCGATCGGCGTCATGCGGTGATGCTTCCTTTTTAACCTCGATCGGTCATCTTTCCTGGCCGACGTCGACAGGCATTTTTTTCGATCAATATCGGTGAAAAATATTTTTTTTCCGAGATGGGCTAATGTTTTCCTGGCCGAATAAATGGGAACATGCCAGTTTCGGCTGAAACAAAATGTCTGATGAGCTCGCTCAAAAAAACCTAGCCGACCTACATTGTACATTTTTTATGCAACACCAAAACAAGAAAACTTCCTCTGCCGTAAAAGAAAACATTATCGGCCAGCGAGCATTTTTAAAAACAAATTGCGCAATGTCAACTGAAAAATATCAGTCGGCGCTACTTCACGTCAGATGTCGGCTATTGAGTTTTCTAGTCAATTCCTTAATGAAATATGCATGATGTCGGTAAGGAAATGTTCGATCGGCGGCGTCATGCGGTGATGCTTCCTTTTTAACCTCGATCGGTCATCTTTCCTGGCCGACGTCGACAGGCATTTTTTTCGATCAATATCGGTGAAAAATATTTTTTTGCCGAGATGGGCTAATGTTTTCCTGGCCGAATAAATGCGAAAAAGCGAGTTTCGGCCGAAACAAAATGTCGGTTGAGCTCGCTCGAAAAAACCTAGCCGACCTACATTGTATATTTTTTATGCAACACCAAAATAAGAAAACTTCCTCTGCCGTAAAAAAAAAATTATCGGCCAGCAAGCGTTTTTAAAAAGAAATTGCGTAATGTCAACTGAAAAATATCAGTTGGGATACTTCACGACAGATGTCAGCTATTGAGTTTTCTATTCAATCCCTTAATGAAATATGCATGATGTCGGTAAGGAAATGTTCGATCGGCGTCATGCGGTGATGCTTCCTTTTTAACCTCGATCGGTCATCTTTCCTGGCCGACGTCGACTGGCATTTTTTTCGATCAACATCGGTGAAAAATATTTTTTTGCCTAGATGGGCTAATGTTTTCCTGGCCGAATAAAAGCGAACATGCCAATTTCGGCCGAAACAAAAAGTCGGTTGAGCTCGCTAAAAAAAACCTAGCCGACCTACATTGTACATTTTTTATGCAACACCAAAACAAGAAAACTTCCTCTGCCGTAAAAGAAAACATTATCGGCCAGCGAGCGTTTTTAAAAAGAAATTGCGCAATGTCAACTGAAAAGTATCAGTCGGGCTACTTCACCACAGATGTCGGCTATTGCGTTTTCTATTCAATCCCTTAATGAAATATGCATGATGTCGGTAAGGAAATGTTCGATCGACGTCATGCGGTGATGCTTCCTTTTTAACCTCGATCGGTCATCTTTCCTGGCCGAAGTCGACAGGCATTTTTTTCGATCAATATCCGTGAAAAATATTTTTTTGCCGAGATGGGCTAATGCTTTCCTGGCCGCATAAAAGTGAATATGCCAGTTTCGGCCGAAACAAAACGTCGATTGAGCTCGCACAAAAAAACCTAGCCGACCTACATTGTACATTTTTTATGCAACACCAAAACAAGAAAACTTCCTCTGCCGTAAAAAAAACATTATCGGCCAGCGAGCGTTTTTAAAAAAAACTTGCGCAATGTCGGCTGAAAAATATCAGTCGGCGCTACTTCACGACAGATGTCGGCTATTGAGTTTTCAAATCAATCCCTTAATGAAATATGCATGATGTCGGTAAGGAAATGTTCGATCGGCGGCGTCATGCGGTGATGCATCCTTTTTAACCTCGCTCGGTCATCTTTCCTGGCCGACGTCGACAGGCATTTTTTTCGATCAATATCGGTGAAAAATATTTTTTTGCCGAGATGGGCTAATGTTTTCCTGGCCGAATAAATGGGAACATGCCAGTTTCGGCCGAAACAAAATGTCGGATGAGCTCGCTCAAAAAAACCTAGCCGACCTACATTGTACATTTTTCATGCAACACCAAAACAAGAAAAGTTCCTCTGCCGTAAAAAAAAACATTATCGGCCAGCTAGCGTTTTTAAAAAAAAATTGCGCAATGTCGGCTGAAAAATATCAGTCGGCGCTACTTCACGACAGATGTCGGCTATTGAGTTTTCTATTCAATCCCTTAATGAAATATGCATGATGTCGGTAAGGAAATGTTCGATCGGCGTCATGCGGTGATGCTTCCTTTTTAACCTCGATCGGTCATCTTTCCTGGCCGACGTCGACTGGCATTTTTTTCGATCAACATCGGTGAAAAATATTTTTTTGCCGAGATGGGCTAATGTTTTCCTGGCCGAATAAAAGCGAATATGCCAGTTTCGGCCGAAACAAAACGTCGGTTGAGCTCGCTTAAAAAAACCTAGCCGACCTACATTGTACATTTTTTATGCAACACCAAAACAAGAAAACTTCCTCTGCCGTAAAAGAAAACATTATCGGCCAGCGAGCATTTTTAAAAACAAATTGCGCAATGTCAACTGAAAAATATCAGTCGGCGCTACTTCACGTCAGATGTCGGCTATTGAGTTTTCTCGTCAATCCCTTAATGAAATATGCATGATGTCGGTAAGGAAATGTTCGATCGGCGGCGTAATGCGGTGATGCTTCCTTTTTAACCTCGATCGGTCATCTTTCCTGGCCGACGTCGACAGGCATTTTTTTCGATCAATATCGGTGAAAAATATTTTTTTGCCGAGATGGGCTAATGTTTTCCTGGCCGAATAAATGCGAAAAAGCGAGTTTCGGCCGAAACAAAATGTCGGTTGAGCTCGCTCAAAAAAACCTAGCCGACCTACATTGTACATTTTTTATGCAACACCAAAATAAGAAAACTTCCTCTGCCGTAAAAAAAAAATTATCGGCCAGCAAGCGTTTTTAAAAAGAAATTGCGTAATGTCAACTGAAAAATATCAGTCGGGATACTTCACGACAGATGTCAGCTATTGAGTTTTCTATTCAATCCCTTAATGAAATATGCATGATGTCGGTAAGGAAATGTTCGATCGGGGTCATGCGGTGATGCTTCCTTTTTAACCTCGATCGGTCATCTTTCCTGGCCGACGTCGACAGGCATTTTTTTCGATCAATATCGGTGAAAAATATTTTTTTGCCGAGATGGGCTAATGTTTTCCTGGCCGAATAAATGGGAACATGCCAGTTTCGGCCGAAACAAAATGTCGGATGAGCTCGCTCAAAAAAACCTAGCCGACCTACATTGTACATTTTTCATGCAACACCAAAACAAGAAAAGTTCCTCTGCCGTAAAAAAAAACATTATCGGCCAGCTAGCGTTTTTAAAAAAAAATTGCGCAATGTCGGCTGAAAAATATCAGTCGGCGCTACTTCACGACAGATGTCGGCTATTGAGTTTTCTATTCAATCCCTTAATGAAATATGCATGATGTCGGTAAGGAAATGTTCGATCGGCGTCATGCGGTGATGCTTCCTTTTTAACCTCGATCGGTCATCTTTCCTGGCCGACGTCGACTGGCATTTTTTTCGATCAACATCGGTGAAAAATATTTTTTTGCCTAGATGGGCTAATGTTTTCCTGGCCGAATAAAAGCGAATATGCCAGTTTCGGCCGAAACAAAACGTCGGTTGAGCTCGCTCAAAAAAACCTAGCCGACCTACATTGTACATTTTTTATGCAACACCAAAACAAGAAAACTTCCTCTGCCGTAAAAGAAAACATTATCGGCCAGCAAGCGTTTTTAAAAAGAAATTGCGCAAGGTCAACTGAAAAGTATCAGTCGGGATACTTCACCACAGATGTCAGCTATTGAGTTTTCTATTCAATCCCTTAATGAAATATGCATGATGTCGGTAAGGAAATGTTCGATCGACGTCATGCGGTGATGCTTCCTTTTTAACCTCGATCGGTCATCTTTCCTGGCCGACGTCGACAGGCATTTTTTTCGATCAATATCTGTGAATAATATTTTTTTGCCGAGATGGGCTAATGTTTTCCTGGCCGAATAAATGCGAACATGCAAGTTTTGGCCGAAAAAAAACGTCGGTTGAGCCCGCTCAAAAAAACCTAGCCGACCTACATTGTACATTTTTTATGCAACACCAAAACAAGAAAACTTCCTCTGCCTTAAAAAAAAACATTATTGGTCAGCGAGCGTTTTTAAAAAAAATTTCGCAATGTCGGCTGAAATATATCAGTCGGGGCTACTTCACGACCGATGTCGGTTATTGAGTTTTCTATTCAATCCCTTAATGAAATATGCATGATGTCGGTAAGGAAATGTTCGATCGGCGTCATGCGGTGATGCTTCGTTTTTAACCTCGATCGGTCATCTTTCCTGGCCGACGTCGACTGGCATTTTTTGCGATCAACATCGGTGAAAAATATTTTTTTGCCGAGATGGGCTAATGTTTTCTTGGCCGCATAAATGCGAATATGCCAGTTTCGGCCGAAACAAAACATCGGTTGAGCTCGCACAAAAAAACCTAGCCGACCTACATTGTACATTTTTCATGCAACACCAAAACAAGAAAACTTCCTCTGCCGTAAAAAAAAAACATTATCAGCAAGCAAGCGTTTTTAAAAATAAAGGCAGCTGAAAAATATCAGTAGGGGCTACTTCACGACCGATGTCGGCTATCGAGTTTTCTATACAATCTCTTAATGAAATTTGCATGATGTCGGTAAGGAAATGTTCAATCGGCGACATGCGGTGATGCTTCTTTTTAAGACCTCGATCGGTCATCTTTCTTGGCGGACGTCGACTGTCAATTTTTTCAATCAATATCTGTGAAAAATATTTTTTTGCCGAGATGGGCTAATGTTTTCCTGGCCGAATAAATGAGAACATGTCAGCTTCGGCCGAAAAAAAACGTCGCGGTAGCGCGCTCAAAAAAACCTAGCCGACCTACATTGTACATTTTTCATGCAACACCAAAACAAGAAAACTTCCTCTGCCGTAAAAAAAAACATTATCGGCCAGCGAGCGTTTTTAAAAAGAAATTGCGCAATGTCAACTGAAAAATATCAGTCGCGCTACTTCACCACAGATGTCGGCTATTGAGTTTTCTATTCAATCCCTTAATGAAATATGCATGATGTCGGTAAGGAAATGTTCGATCGGCGTCATGCGGTGATGCTTCCTTTTTTACCTCGATCGGTCATCTTTCTTGGCGGACGTCGACTGTCAATTTTTTCAAACAATATCTGTGAAAAATATTTTTTTGCCGAGATGGGCTAATGTTTTCCTGGCCGAATAAATGGGAACATGCCAGTTTCGGCCGAAACAAAACGTCGGTTGAGCTCGCTCTAACAAACCTAGCCGACCTACATTGCACATTTTTCATGCAACACCAAAACAAGAAAACTTCCTCTGCCGTAAAAAAAAACATTATCGGCCAGCGAGCGTTTTTAAAAAGAAATTGCGCAATGTCAACTGAAAAATATCAGTCGGGCTACTTCACCACAGATGTCGGCTATTGAGTTTTCTATTCAATCCCTTAATGAAATATGCATGATGTCGGTAAGGAAATGTTCGATTGGCGTCATGCGGTGATGCTTCCTTTTTAACCTCGATCGGTCATCTTTCTTGGCGGACGTCGACTGTCAATTTTTTCAATCAATATCCGGGAATAATATTTTTTTCCCGAGATGGGCTAATGTTTTCCTGGCCGAATAAATGAGAACATGCCAGTTTCGGCCGAAACAAAACGTCGGTTGAGCTCGCTCAAAAAAACATAGCCGACCTACATTGTACATTTTTCATGCAACACCAAAACAAGAAAACTTCCTCTGGCGTAAAAAAAAACATCATCGGCCAGCGAGCGTTTTTCAAAAGAAATTGCGCAATGTCAACTGAAAAATATCAGTCGGGGTACTTCACGACAGATGTCGGCTCTTGAGTTTTCTATTCAATCCCTTAATGAAATATGCATGATGTCGGTAAGGAAATGTTCGATCGGCGGCGTCATGCGGTGATGCTTCCTTTTTTACCTCGATCGGTCATCTTTCTTGGCGGACGTCGACTGTCAATTTTTTCAAACAATATCTTTGAAAAATATTTTTTTGCCGAGATGGGCTAATGTTTTCCTGGCCGAATAAATGGGAACATGCCAGTTTCGGCCGAAACAAAACGTCGGATGAGCTCGCTCAAAAAAACCTAGCCGACCTACATTGTACATTTTTCATGCAACACCAAAACAAGAAAAGTTCCTCTGCCGTAAAAAAAAAACATTATCGGCCAACTAGCGTTTTTAAAAAAAAAATTGCGCAATGTCGGCAGAAAAATATCAGTCGGCGCTACTTCACGACAGATGTCGGCTATTGAGTTTTCTAATCAATCCCTTAATGAAATATGCATGATGTCGGTAAGGAAATGTTCGATCGGCGTCATGCGGTGATGCTTCCTTTTTAACCTCGATCGGTCATCTTTCCTGGCCGACGTCGACAGGCATTTTTTTCGATGAATATCGGTGAAAAATATTTTTTTGTCGAGATGGGCTAATGTTTTCCTGGCCGAATAAATGCGAATATGCCAATTTCGGCCGAAACAAAACGTTGGTTGAGCTCGCTCAAAAAAACATAGCCGACCTACATTGTACATTTTTTATGCAACACCAAAACATGAAAACTTCCTCTGCCGTAAAAGAAACATTATCGGCCAGCGAGCGTTTTTAAAAAGAAATTGCGCAATGTCAACTGAAAAATATCAGTCGGGCTACTTCACGACAGATGTCGGCTATTGAGTTTTCTATTCAATCCCTTAATGAAATATGCATGATGTCGGTAAGGAAATGTTCGATCGGCGTCATGGGTGATGTTTCCTTTTTAACCTCGATTGGTCATCTTTCCTGGCCGACGTCGACTGGCATTTTTTTCGATCATTATCGGTGAAAAATATTTTTTTGCCGAGATGGGCTAATGCTTTCCTGGCCGCATAAATGCGAATATGCCAGTTTCGGCCGCAACAAAACGTCGATTGAGCTCGCACAAAAAAACCTAGTCGACCTACATTGTACATTTTTTATGAAACACCAAAACAAGAAAACTTCCTCTGCCGTAAAAGAAAACATTATCGGCCAGCGAGCGTTTTTAAAAAGAAATTGCGCAATGTCAACTGAAAAATATTAGTCGGGATACTTCACGACAGATGTCGGCTATTGAGTTTTCTATTCAATCCCTTAATGAAATATGCATGATGTCGGTATGGAAATGTTCGATCGGCGTCATGCGGTGATGCTTCCTTTTTTACCTCGATCGGTCATCTTTCTTGGCGGACGTCGACTGTCAATTTTTTCAATCAATATCTGTGAAAAATATTTTTTGCCGAGATGGGCTAATGTTTTCCTCGCCGAATAAATGGGAACATGCGAGTTTCGGCCGAAACAAAACGTCGGTTGAGCTCGCTCAAAAAAACCTAGCCGACCTACATTGTACATTTTTCATGCAACACCAAAACAAGAAAACTTCTTCTGCCGTAAAAAAAAACATTATCGGCCAGCGAGCGTTTTTAAAAAGAAATTGCGCAATGTCAACTGAAAAATATCAGTCGCGCTACTTCACGTCAGATGTCGGCTCTTGAGTTTTCTATTCAATCCCTTAATGAAATATGCATGATGTCGTGATGAGAATCATGAAACTGGCCAAATACAGGCTAAAGGCCCAAGTGGAGAAGGACGAAGGCCCAAGTGGAGAAGGACAAAGCCCCCGTGTGGAGAAGGATGAAGGCCCAGAGGCAGAGACACTATCAAGACTATTAATTGTTGCTGAAGGCCCAAGTTAAATAAGTTTTTAGTTGTAATTTATTTTTATTGTAATTTTGGCCCAAACTGTTTAAAAGGCCCATGTCTATTTTTATCTTTTTGTTTAGCTACACTATAAGTATGGGTTTTTGTTTTGAATAAAAAAACTTTTGGCATTTTGATAAAATTTGGTGAGAGTTTCTCTCTGGGTTCCTTGTTGAACCAATTATCAGACTTATCAAGGTAATCCTTGTGGCGTCTACCCTGACTTATCTTCCTTCACTGGAAGTGGCGTCTACCCAGACTTATCTTCCTTAACCGGAAGTGGCGTCTACCCAGACTTATCTTCCTTCACTGGAAGTGGCGTCTACCATGACTTATCTTCCATCACTGGAGGTGGCGTCATCCAAACCTTCGTAGCCTGTATCAAACGATCCGCCCCGTAAGATTCACATCATCTGGTATCAGAGCTTTGGCTCTTGATAAAGGTTCTATCCTATCCTATTATTTTCCTTTGTAATTTGTCCAGGTTCGTGTTTTGTCCTTGTTCTGTTATTTGTTTTCTTGTTTGCGTCTTGTTGCGTTCTTGTTTGTGTCTTTGTTTCGTTCTTGTTCTTGTTTCTTGTGTCTTTCAGACTTTGTGTCAAAAAAAAATCTGTTTGAGTTTTATTTCAAGTTAAAAAAAAAAGGTTGCAAAAATTTGAAAAAAAAAGAGAAGAAAACAAGAAAAAAAAAGAAAAGAAAAGAAAACAAAGTGGGGTGTTTGATCCTTGAACACGAAATTGAGGAAGTTAGAGGCTTTTTTTTGGCAGAAAATCGTGTACCAAATCCCCTTATCTAGATTCTCCTTTGAATTCTGAGCGTTTTGATATATAGTCGGCCTCAAACAGACAACCGTAGCAAAAGTTATGAGCATTTGAAGTTTACTTGTCATATCTGTTATCTTATCTGCTATTCTATCTATTATCTTATTTGTTATCATATCTGTTATCCAAATTAAATCTAATTTGTTATCCAAATCTGATCTGTTATCCAAATCAAATCAAATCAAAATTTGTTATCCAAATCAAATCAAGTCTAGTCTGTTATCCAAATCAAATCCAATCTGCTATCCAAATCAAGTCTAGTCTGTTATCCAAATCTAATCTAAATCCAAATCAAGTCTAATCTGTTAACCAAAATCAAATCTGATTTGTTATCCAAATTAAATTTGCTACACAGTCTGTGATAATTAAACTGTCTTTCCTGTTATATACCTTGTGTGTCTAATTTGATTCATCCAGGAACTTAAGAGGGAACATGAGTGGTAAAAGGCAGGAGTGAAAACATCACACAAAAGCCTATATTGAGAGCATCAAACACGAGTGAACTACCATCAAAGAGAGAAACACGTGAGTAGAGTGTGGTGAGGTCCTGAATTTTTTTTTTAATTTACTGCAAAATTCTTTGTTCCTTAATCATGGCAAGAGCTGGTGACAATGGTGGTGTATATCATCAACTGGACGAATCTCAGCACTTATTTCTGGACGCGTGGACTACACAAATGCAACGTTTGTTGAACCGTAACAAAGAAGAGCCCTACAAACGAATAGCCAAATCTTCCTCGTTTACTCTTAAACTTCTATCCCCTAGAGAAGTGTGTGATGACCAAATCAGAATGAGAGAAAAGAGAGAACAAGAGAAAGAAAATAGTGAGGCACCACAAAGGAATATGAAAAAGAAGAGTGATACACCCGAGGAAAAGAGTGATACACAAGAGAGAGAGAGTGATAATTCTAATCAGTTAACCATTTATGTTTCTCCTAGTGTTCAACCCTTATTGCAGGAATTTAAAGATGTCTTTCCCAAGGAGATTCCTCATGGACTGCCACCTTCAAGAAGCATAGAACATCAAGTTAATCTCCTTCTAGAAGCTTCATTGCCTAACAAGCCAACTTACAACAGCAAGCCCCAAGAGACTCAGCATAAGGATGCACAGGTCAAAGTTGAGTATGAGAAAAGATTGTATGACCAAGTGAAGGAGCAAATTGCAAAGAAGAATGAAAGCTATGCCAAGCAAGCCAACAAGAAAAGGAAGGAAGTGGTACTTGAACCCGGTGATGATCCTGGACATTTGAGGACAAATGTTTTCCAAGAAGGAGGGAATGATGAGAATCATGAAACTGGCCAAATACAGGCTAAAGGCCCAAGTGGAGAAGGACGAAGGCCCAAGTGGAGAAGGACAAAGCCCCCGAGTGGAGAAGGATGAAGGCCCAATGAGAATCATGAAACTGGCCAAATACAGGCTAAAGGCCCAAGTGGAGAAGGACGAAGGCCCAAGTGGAGAAGGACAAAGCCCCCGAGTGGAGAAGGATGAAGGCCCAAGTGGAGAAGGATGAAGGCCCAGAGGCAGAGACACTATCAAGACTATTAATTGTTGCTGAAGGCCCAAGTTAAATAAGTTTTTAGTTGTAATTTATTTTTATTGTAATTTTGGCCCAAACTGTTTAAAAGGCCCATGTCTATTTTTATCTTTTTGTTTAGCTACACTATAAGTATGGGTTTTTGTTTTGAATAAAAAAACTTTTGGCATTTTGATAAAATTTGGTGAGAGTTTCTCTCTGGGTTCCTTGTTGAACCAATTATCAGACTTATCAAGGTAATCCTTGTGGCGTCTACCCTGACTTATCTTCCTTCACTGGAAGTGGCGTCTACCCAGACTTATCTTCCTTAACCGGAAGTGGCGTCTACCCAGACTTATCTTCCTTCACTGGAAGTGGCGTCTACCATGACTTATCTTCCTTCACTGGAAGTGGCGTCATCCAAACCTTCGTAGCCTGTATCAAACGATCCGCCCCGTAAGATTCACATCATGTCGGTAAGGAAATGTTCGATCGGCGTCATGCGGTGATGCTTCCTTTTTTACCTCGATCGGTCATCTTTCTTGGCGGACGTTGACTGACATTTTTTTCGATCAATATCAGTGCAAAATATTTTTTTGCCGAGATGGGCTAATGATTTCCTGGCCGAATAAATGCGAACATGCAAGTTTCGGCAGAAACAAAACGTCGGTTGAGCTCGCTCAAAAAAACCTAGCCGACCTACATTGTACATTTTTTATGCAACACCAAAACAAGAAAACTTCCTCTGCCGTAAAAAAAAACATTATCGGCCAGCGAACTTTTTAAAAAAAAATTGCGCAATGTCGGCTGAAAAATATCAGTCGGGGCAACTTCAAGACCGATGTCGGATATTGATTTTTTTATTCAATCCCTTAATGAAATATGCATGATGTCGGTAAGGAAATGTTCGATCGGCGTCATGCGGTGATGCTTCCTTTTTAACCTCGATCGGTCATCTTTCCTGGCCGACGTCGACAGGCATTTTTTTCGATCAATATCTGTGAAAAATATTTTTTTGCCGAGACGGGCTAATGTTTTCCTGGCCGAATAAATGGGAACGTGCCAGTTTAGGCCGAAACAAAACGTTGGTTGAGCTCGCTCAAAAAAACCTAGCCGACCTACATTGTACATTTTTTATGCAACACCAAAACAAGAAAACTTCCTCTGCCGTAAAAAAAACATTATCGGCCAGCGAGCGTTTTTAAAGAGAAATTGCGCAATGTCAACTGAAAAATATCAGTCGGGGTACTTCACGACAGTAGTCAGCTATTGAGTTTTCTATTCAATCCCTTAATGAAATATGCATGATGTCGGTAAGGAAATGTTCGATCGGCGTCATGCGGTGATGCTTCCTTTTTTACCTCGATCGGTCATCTTTCTTGGCGGACGTCGACTGTCAATTTTTTCAATCAATATCTGTGAATAATATTTTTTTGCCGAGATGGGCTAATGTTTTCCTTGCCGAATAAATGGGAACATGCCAGTTTCGGCCGAAACAAAACGTCGGTTGAGCTCACTCAAAAAAACCTAGCCGACCTATATTGTACATTTTTCATGCAACACCAAAACAAGAAAACTTCCTCTGCCGTAAAAAAAAACATTATCGGCCAGCGAGCGTTTTTAAAAAGAAATTGCGCAATGTCAACTGAAAAATATCAGTCGGGCTACTTCACGACAGATGTCGGCTATTGTGTTTTCTATTCAATCCCTTAATGAAATATGCATGATGCCGGTAAGGAAATGTTCGATCGGCGTCATGCGGTGATGCTTCCTTTTTGACCTCGATCAGTCATCTTTCCTGGCCGACGTCGACTGACATTTTTTTCGATCAATATCGGTGCAAAATATTTTTTTGCCGAGATGGGCTAATGCTTTCCTGGCCGCATAAATGCGAATATGCCAGTTTCGGCCGAAACAAAACGTCGATTGAGCTCGCTCAAAAAAACCTAGCCGACCTACATTGTACATTTTTTATGCAACACCATAACAAGAAAAGTTCCTCTGCCGTAAAAAAAACATTATCGGCCAGCGAGCGTTTTTAAAATGAAATTGCTCAATGTCAACTGAAAAATATCAGTCGGGATACTTCACGACAGATGTCGGCTATTGAGTTTTCTTTTCAATCCCTTAATGAAATATGCATGATGTCTGTAAGGAAATGTTCGATAGGCGTCATGCGGTGATGTTTCCTTTTTAACCTCGATCGGTCATCTTTCCTGGCCGACGTCGACTGGCATTTTTTTCGATCAACATCGGTGAAAAATATTTTTTTGCCGAGATGGGCTAATGCTTTCCTGGCCGAATAAATGGGAACATGCCAGTTTCGGCCGAAACAAAACATCGGTTGAGCTCGCACAAAAAAACCTCGCTGACCTACATTGTACATTTTTTTTGCAACACCAAAACACGAAAACTTACTCTGCCGTAAAAAAAAACATTATCGGCCAGCAAGCGTTTTTAAAAAAAAATTGCGCAATGTCAGCTGAAAGATATCAGTCGGGGCTACTTCACGACCGATGTCGGCTATTGAGTTTTCTATACAATCCCTTAATGAAATATGCATGATGCCGGTAAGGAAATGTTCGATCGGCGTCATGCGGTGATGCTTCCTTTTTAACCTCGATCGGTCATCTTTCTTGGCCGACGTCGACTGGCATTTTTTTCGATCAATATCGGTGAAAAATATTTTTTTGCCGAGATGGGCCAATGTTTTCCTGGCCGAATAAATTGGAACATGCCAGTTTCGGCCGAAATAAAACGTCGGTTGAGCTCGCTCTAAAAAACCTAGCCGACAAACATTGTACATTTTTTTATGCAACACCAAAACAAGAAAACATCCTCTGCCGTAAAAAAAAAACATTATCGGCCAGCGAGCGTTTTTAAAAAGAAATTGCGCAATGTCAACTGAAAAATATCAGTCGGGCTACTTCACGATAGATGTCGGCTATTGTGTTTTCTATTCAATCCCTTAATGAAATATGCATGATGCCGGTAAGGAAATATTCGATCGGCGTCATGCGGTGATGCTTCCTTTTTAACCTCGATCGGTCATCTTTCCTGGCCGACGTCGACTGATATTTTTTTCGATCAATATCGGTGCAAAATATTTTTTTGCCGAGATGGGCTAATGTTTTCTTGGCCGAATAAATGCGAACATGCAAGTTTCGGCCGAAACAAAACGTCGGTTGAGCTCGCTCAAAAAAACCTAGCCGACCTACATTGTACATTTTTTATGGAACACCAAAACAAGAAAACTTCCTCTGCCGTAAAAAAAAACATTATCGGCCAGCGAACTTTTTAAAAAAAAATTGCGCAATGTCGGCTGAAAAATATCAGTCGGGGCAACTTCAAGACCGATGTCGGATATTGATTTTTCTATTCAATCCCTTAATGAAATATGCATGATGTCGGTAAGGAAATGTTCGATCGGCGTCATGCGGTGATGCTACCTTTTAAACCTCGATCGGTCATCTCTCCTGGCCGACGTCGACTGGCATTTTTTTCGATCAATATCTGTGAAAAATATTTTTTTGCCGAGATGGGCTAATGTTTTCCTGGCCGAATAAATGGGAACATGCCAGTTTAGGCCGAAACAAAACGTTGGTTGGGCTCGCTCAAAAAAACCTAGCCGACCTACATTGTACATTTTTTATGCAACACCAAAACAAGAAAAGTTCCTCTGCCGTAAAAAAAAAACATTAATGGCCAGCGAACGTTTTTAAAAAAAAAAAATTGCGCAATGCCGGCTGAAAAATATCAGTCGGGGCTACTTCACGACCGATGTCGGCTATTGAGTTTTCTATTCAATCGCTTAATGAAATATGCATGATGTCGGTAAGGAAATGTTCGATCGGCGTCATGCGGTGATGCTTCCTTTTTAACCTCGATCGGTCATCTTTCTTGGCGGACGTCGACTGTCAATTTTTTCAATCAATATCTGTGAATAATATTTTTTTGCCGAGACGGGCTAATGTTTTCCTGGCCGAATGAATGCGAATATGCCAGTTTCGGCCAAAATAAAACGTCGGTTGAACTCGCTCAAAAAAACCTAGCCGACCTACATTGTACATTTTTTATGCAACACCGAAACAAGAAAACTTCCTCTGCCTTAAAAAAAAACATTATCGGCCAGCGAGCGTTTTTAAAAAAATTTGCGCAATGTCGGCTGAAAAATATCAGTCGGGGCTACTTCACGACCGATGTCGGCTATTGAGTTTTCTATTCAATCCCTTAAAGAAATATGCACGATGTCGGTAAGGAAATGTTCGATCGGCGTCATGCGGTGATGCTTCCTTTTTAACCTCGATCGGTCATCTTTCCTGGCCGACGTCGACTGGCATTTTTTTCGATCAACATCGGTGAATAATATTTTTTTGCCGAGATGGGCTAATGTTTGCCTGGCCGAATAAATGAGAACATGCCAGTTTCGGCCGAAACAAAACGTCGGTTGAGCTCGCTCAAAAAAACATAGCCGACCTACATTGTACATTTTTCATGCAACACCAAAACAAGAAAAGTTCCTCTGCCGTAAAGAAAACATTATCGGCCAGCGAGCGTATTTAAAAAAAAAGTCGGCTGAAAAATATCAGTCGGGGGCTACTTCACGACCGATGTCGGCTATCGAGTTTTCTATAAAATCTCTTAATGAAATTTGCATGATGTCGGTAAGGAAATGTTCGATCGGCGTCATGCGGTGATACTTCTTTTTTAGACCTCGATCGGTCATCTTTCTTGGCGGACGTCGACTGTCAATTTTTTAAATCAATATCTGTGAATAATATTTTTTTGCCGAGATGGGCTAATGTTTTCCTGGCCGAATAAATGGGGAACATGCCAGTTTCGGCCGAAACAAAACGTCGGTTGAGCTCGCTCAAAAAAACCTAGCCGACCTACATTGTACATTTTTCATGCAACACCAAAACAAGAAAACTTCCTCTGCCGTAAAAAAAAACATTATCGGCCAGCGAGCGTTTTTAAAAGAAATTGCGCAATGTCAACTGAAAAATATCAGTCGGGCTACTTCACCACGGATTTCGGCTATTGAGTTTTCTATTCAATCCCTTAATGAAATATGCATTATGTCGGTAAGGAAATGTTCGATTGGCGTCATGCGGTGATGCTTCCTTTTTAACCTCGATCGGTCATCTTTCCTGGCCGACGTCAACTGGCATTTTTTTCGATCAATATCGGTGAAAAATATTTTTTTGCCGAGATGGGCTAATGTTTTCCTGGCCGAATAAATGCGAAAAAGCGAGTTTCGGCCGAAACAAAACGTCGGTTGAGCTCGCACAAAAAAACCTAGCCGACCTACATTGTATATTTTTTATGCAACACCAAAACAAGAAAACTTCCTCTGCCGTAAAAAAAAAACATTATCGGCCAGCAAGCGTTTTTAAAATGAAAATTGCGCAATGTCGGCTGAAAAATATCAGTCGGGGCTACTTCGCGACCGATGTCGGCTATTAAGTTTTCTATTCAATCCCTTAATGAAATATGCATGATGTCGGTTAGGAAATGTTCGATCGGCGTCATGCAGTCATGCTTCTTTTTTAGACCTCGATCGGTCATATTTCCTGGCCGACGTCGACTGGCATTTTTTCCGATCAATATCGGTGAAAAATATTTTTTTACCGAGATGGGCTAGTGTTTTCCTGGTCGAATAAATGTGAATATGCCAGTTTCGGTTGAAACAAAACGTCGATGAGCTCGCACAAAAAAACCTAGCCGACCTACATTGTACATTTTTTATGCAACACCAAAACAAGAAAACTTCCTCTGCCGTAAAAGAAAACATTATCGGCCAGCGAGCGTTTTTAAAAAGAAATTGCGCAATGTCAACTGAAAAATATCAGTCGGGATACTTCACGACAGATGTCGGCTATTGAGTTTTCTATTCAATCCCTTAATGAAATATGCATGATGTCGGTAAGGAAATGTTCGATCGGCGTCATGCGGTCATGCTTCTTTTTTAGACCTCGATCGGTCATCTTTCCTGGCCGACGTCGACTGGCATTTTTTTCGATCAATGTCGGTGAAAAATATATTTTTTCCGATATGGGCTAATGTTTTCCTGGCCGAATAAATGGGAACATGCCAGTTTCGGCCGAAACAAAACGTCGGTTGAGCTCGCTCAAAAAAACCTAGCCGACCTACATTGTACATTTTTCGTGCAACACCAAAACAAGAAAAGTTCCTCTGCCGTAAAAAAACAACATTATCGGCCAGCGAGCGTTTTTAAAATGAAAATTGCGCAATGTCGGCTGAAAAATATCAACTGGGGCTACTGCAAGACCGATGTCGGCTATTGAGTTTTCTATTCAATCCTTTAATGAAATATGCATGATGTCGGTAAGGAAATGTTCGATCGGCGTCATGCGGTCAT
The DNA here is from genome assembly GCF_004193775.1 of Glycine soja. Lineage (NCBI taxonomy): Eukaryota > Viridiplantae > Streptophyta > Magnoliopsida > Fabales > Fabaceae > Glycine > Glycine soja. Next base: position 62,370 of record NW_021143972.1, read on the forward strand.
GCTTCTTTTTTAGACCTCGATCGGTCATCTTTCTTGGCGGACGTCGACTGTGAATTTTTTCGATCAATATTGGTGAAAAATATTTTTTTGCCGAGATAAGCTAATGTTTTCCTGGCCGAATAAATGGGAACATGCCAGTTTCGGCCGAAACAAAACGTCGGTTGAGCTCGCACAAAAAAACCTAGCCGACCTACATTGTACATTTTTTATGCAACACCAAAAAGAGAAAACTTCCTCTGCCGTAAAAGAAAACATTATCGGCCAGCGAGCATTTTTAAAATGAAAATTGCGCAAAGTCGGCTGAATAATATCAGTCCGGGGTACTTCAAGACCGATGTCGGCTATTCAGTTTTCTATTCAATCCCTTAATGAAATATGCATGATGTCGGTAAGGAAATGTTCGAACGGCGTCATGCGATCATGCTTCTTTTTTAGACCTCGATGGGTCATATTTCCTAGCCGACGTCGACTGGCATTTTTTTCGATCAATATCGGTGAAAAATATTTTTTTGCCGAGATGGGCTAATGTTTTCCTGGCCGAATAAATGGGAACATGCCAGTTTCGGCCGAAACAAAACGTCGGTTGAGCTCCCCTAAAAAAACCTAGCCGACCTAAATTGTATATTTTTTATGCAACACCAAAACAAGAAAACTTCCTCTGTCGTAAAAAAAACATTATCGGCCAGCGAGCGTTTTTAAAATGAAAATTGCGCAATGTCGGCTGAAAAATATCAGTCGGGGCTACTTCGCGACCGATGTCGGCTATTGACTTTTCTATTCAATCCCTTAATGAAATATGCATGATGTCGGTAAGGAAATGTTCGATCGACGTCATGCGGTCATGCTTCTTTTTTAGACCTCGATCGGTCATATTTCCTGGCCGACGTCGACTGGCATTTTTTTCGATCAATATCTGTGAAAAATATTTTTTTGCCGAGATGGGCTAATGTTTTCCTGGCCGAATAAATGGGAACATGCCAGTTTCGGCCGAAACAAAACGTCGGTTGAGCTCGCACAAAAAAACCTAGCCGACCTACATTTTATATTTTTTATGCAACACCAAAACAAGAAAACTTTCTCTGCCGTAAAAAAAAAACATTATCGGCCATCAGGCGTTTTTAAAATGAAAATTGCGCAATGTCGGCTGAAAAATATCAGTCGGGGCTACTTCGCGACCGATGTCGGCTATCGAGTTTTCTATTCAATCCCTTAATGAAATATGCATGATATCGGAATGGAAATGTTCGATCGGCGTCATGCGGTGATGCTTCCTTTTTAACCTCGATCGGTCATCTTTCTGGGCGGAC